>NW_015547633.1:78397-78768 GCF_001515605.1 Sinocyclocheilus anshuiensis
ACTTCCCCAGCAGATCCTGTCTCTGCGACGCCGGCAGAGCATTGGCCAGACGCCGGCCCTCGGCCAGCAGCCCGCGGATCGCAGCCTGACCTGCACACACACACACACACACACACACACACGTGAAGAGCTGAGGAGCCAGATCTTCATCCTCTCTCTCTTTCGTTCTCTCTCTTGCACTCAGTCTGTCATGTCTGCCGTGGACGTGGATCTCAAGGTTACGCTGTCAAGGTTAAATTGACTTTAGATTAATTAAGTGTCAATTAACAGGGTAATTGTTTCATAATGTGGCCGGCCCCGGAGGCAGAGATGTGAGTGAGGCGGGCCGCCGCTGTCAGACTCGCTTTAGGGCACAACTCAAGTGTGTGTGT
>NW_015547633.1:79105-90010 GCF_001515605.1 Sinocyclocheilus anshuiensis
GTATTTCTCATATAAAATGTATTAATATTTATTAAAAAAAAACAAATTTATATTTTTTATATGTAAATGATATGTAAATTTATTTGTTTATTTTAATATTTGTTCATTATAGTATAATAGTAGTTAAGTAAAGATTATTTATATTTTGTATAAAGTGTATTATTTATTTATTTTCATATTTATTATATCACAATAATTTATAAAAATAATCATTAATAATTTTATAATTTTCCACCTTATATAACAGTATCATAATTAGTATCTAAATATAATAGCAGGCACTAACCGTACCATTCTAACCAGCTAAACAATGTTTCTTGTTGACTTTAATAATGGCGGACCGTAACAGTTCTGAACCGAAGCTCTCTGAGCGCTTTTACTGCAGCAGATTCAGAAGACGAATGCAGCAGGAGTGAAATAGAGAGACAGAGAGTCAGTGAAGGGAAGATGGAGAAGAGAGAAAGAAAAGATGATAGAGAGATAAAGAGGGGACAGCCTGATGAAATGCTGATTGGCTCTTGTCTTTAATAGCTGGCCTGGAGGAGACCCGTTCACCGGAGCCCATCTATATTCACTGTCTTTCTTTCTCTCACTCTCTGTTCTTCAGGGCAGGGGTGTAAGTGATGTCGCTTACCTTTTACCAAAATAAAGAAATCCATTTGCTTCCCCTCTCTTCATCTCAACATCTCTTTCTCGCCGTATCATCTCATTTTGCGTCCCGTCTCATCGCTGCTTCCATTAGCACGAGTGCATTATTGAAATGTCACACACACATTAGAAATGATTTATGTTGAATGACATATTAGCATAATCACGGCTCTGCGTGCAGAAGTTATTTTATATTGCACAGTTATCACTGGAAAATCACATTTATGAAACCTACAGTTCCAGTTCGGTCTTCTGATTGGCCAATCCAGTGTCCCGGTCATGTTGAACACATTACACGATGTGAACGTGGCATCATAGTAATCAATCAGAGTCAAGAGTGTCATCCAGAAAAATAGAGCTGCAAGCAGCATTTACTGGGGTTCAAGCGCTTTAAGGCATTTAAGCACATATGAAAAAAGACGTTACATATTATTTAGCAAGCCTGTAACCACCTAAATCAATGATTAAAAAAAGCATTTTTGCCAAATCCAGGTATTTTACCATAGAAATATGATGTTTTTAACCTTTATTTCTGTTGTTGCGCCAGCTGTGGTCCGATCTCCCTAAAACTTTGCATGCTTGTTTAGAATCACCTGTCGCATGTACTCATCAGGTTTCAAGTTTTGAGATTTCGTTTAGGCTTCATAGATTTTTGGGTAAATTTGGACAGGCCAGTTTTCTAAATGACCCCATTATAGCTTCCCAAACTGTAAATTTCAACTTTTTTTTGATAATTATAGACCTAGAGAGTCCAGAGAATTGTACTGCAGTGATTTTTTCCAGACTGAGCGAAAAACCTAGGACTAGTTTGCAAAATACGTTTTTTTTTTACATCTTTTCATTCATTTAACAAACAGTTTGATTGACAGCAGTGGTTCTAGAGGCAAAGTTTTTCAGAATGAGGAGGTCTATCGTATGATAGGAATATCGTGTGTATGTGTGATAAACCGAGCAATATACAATAATTTACACCCTTGAAAAATGCTTTATCAAAAAATGCATTGCTGTCTATGGAGGGTCCAAGAGCTCTCAGATTTCTAAATTAATGAAGGTCTTATAGGTTTGGAATGACATGAGGGTGTGTAATTAATGACAGAATTTTAACCTTGTCTAATAGGTGGTCAAAGTTCATCGGCCAATGGCAGCCATGTTTTTTGAGATACGCAAATACCCTTATAGACACTTGTGGCACTTTGGACCAAGACCGTTCACACCAATTTTCATGTTGATGGGACAAACGGTTGTGTAATTATAGCAATTTTAATGTTTTTTTCCCTTGTATAGCGCCATCAAGTGGCCAAGCTCCACGATTTTTTTTGTTGAGTTTGGCGAAGATATGTCATTCTGTTCAAAAGTTATAGCCATTTTAGTGAAAGCGGCCCTCCCCCTTTCAAACGTTTTGCTGTCCCTTACCGACGGTGAGTCGAAAGTTCAACTTTTTTTGATAATTATTGATATTCACTCTCCGGAGAATCTTCCTGCACTGGTTTGGTTCCGATCTGGTGAAAAACCTAGGACTAGTTCACAAAAGTAGGTTTTTCAAAATACCCGAAAACAGTTTAGGAGTTATGAGCGATTTCGTACTTTTGATCGCTGTAGCGCCCCCGTCAGGCAAATTGGGGCGAGCTTTTGTGCCGTTATAGACGGTGTGAGTACTACCATCCCTCCAAGTTTCAAGTCTCTACGACTTACGGTTTGGTCTGCCCGATCAGTTTTACATGGAGGTCGCTGATCCTTGGCCATTCTAACAATTCCAATAGGGTTTCAGTGCTATGCGTTTGAACCCCTAAGAATGTGGAGAGTAGTTCAGATCATTTTGATCAATTTTGACTTTTGATTGTAGAATTTGGAATTTTGGTCACAGTTTGAGACATTACAGAGATCTCTTACCTATTACTAACTATTACAGCTGTGATATTAAAGTGATATCATGTGCTTTTTCTTGTCTGCAGGCTGATATCATCCAACTATCATAACTTTACGTGTCTGTCTGAACAGGTGAGATGGAATCAGATTTATTTCTGTAGATGTTTATGGACATTGATCATGTGTTTGTTCCTCTGCTGTCAGTAAGATGGAAGCGCGCGTCTGTCTGTTTGCGCAGATTGCGTATGGATCGTATTTGTGAAGCTGTGAGTAAAGCGTGTGAAGCACATAATGCTTTTAACACGAATCTATTTTAATTAAAGCTGAAATCAAGCCTCTTGTAATGAGTTTAGAGCAAAAACATAGGCCCTTGACTTTAGTGCTAATTGATATAGGGCCCTTTATTAGCTCGGCCGTCTCCTGCCTTTATACCGTTAATTATAATGCTGTTTGTTTTACTGTTTCCTGATCACAGCGATGGAAGCGATTGTTGTTGAGTGACTGCATATTTGACCCCAAAATCTAAATTAACAAATGAGAAATTATGCTTTGCATGAAGAAAATGAATGAATTGAGGCAGAAGAGCATGAATCTAGTAACATCACAGGTGCATAATGCATAAACTGTACTGCAATGCATATAAATCTCATTCAGGAATTACTGTATTACAGTAATACAGCAAACTTTCTAAAATCTATACAAATATATACATGGCAGAGTAAGCCACTTTGAGTTAAAGCATCTGTTGCACTGCGACATTACAGTTTTTCATGTCAATTAAGAACATTTTCACAAGTTGTCATTACTGTAATGCATATAACTCACATTATTGTAGTATAGAAATACAGGAAATTTTTGTATAATGATTTCCTTCAATGCAACGCAAATCGCTTTGGATAAAAGTCTTTGCAAATGCATAAGTGTAAATGTGGTGCTTACGGTGGTTTGCATTGTGGAACATTTTCACAAGTTTTTGTTACTGTAATGCATATAGATCTCATTCAGGAATTATTGTATTACAGAAATACAGCCAATTTTCTGCAATGTTTACCTTGAATGCAATGCTTTGGGTTAAAGCATCTACCAAATGCATAAAATGTAATGCTTAAAGTGGATTGCATTGCAGTTACATTATAGTATGAACATATTCATAAGTTGCCCTTATTGTAATGCATAAACATCTCATTCAGGAATTATTGTATCACCGAAATGGCAAGTAAATCTATAATATGACATTGAAAGCAACAAAAGTCGCTTTGGTCTTCAAATGCATTGCTTAAGGTAGTTTGCATTGTGACTTTACTTTTAATGGCATTTGAGAATATTTTCTCAAGTTGTTGTTAATGCAATGCATAAAAATCTCTCTTTAAATAAAATCAGGAATGTGCTGTACTATAAAAATACAGCAAATCTTATATAACGTGTACCTTAAATGCAGCACATGTTGCTTTGTATAAGAGTCTAGAAATGCATAAGTATAAATATTTAATATTTTTAAAGGTGGTTTGCACTGACATAAATGTTTAATAAAAATTTGTAAAAAGTTGTCATTACAGTAATGCATATAATTCTAATTCACAAATTGCCGAATTACTGAAATACAGGAAATTTTCTATAACGTGTGCCTTGAATGCAATGCAAGTCATTTTGGATATAAGCATCTGCCAAATGCATAATGCTTAAGCTGTTTTGGAATGTGATGTTATTTTCATAGCAATTAAGAAAAGTTGTCATTACTGGAATGCATACAGATCTCATTGAGGAATGACTCTATTACGGAAAATTTCCTAAAATGTGTATGCCTATAGTCACTTTGGATAAAAGCGCTGCCAAATGCAAGAAATGCAATGTAATGTCAATGCAAAATTCAGAATAATTATAATAATGAAAATTACAAAAAAAACAGATGCATTATGGTAATTGATTTGTCAGATAAAATGTGTTTAATAGTCATAAAAATAGGATAACTCATAATGCATAGTAGTTAATTGGTTTTGTTTTTTTTATGCACTGTTTATACATTTAATTCTGTTGATTTTGAGGTGAAATGCTGGTTTTGTGATGAAATTCAGACATGTGTTTGTTGTTTTCTGACTGTCAGCTCAACAGACACGGACCCTGTCACATCCACGCCTTCCCGTTTTCTCCCTCTTCTCTCATTTAGCATGAAGTTGTTTTCCTGCGCAGCGCGGCAGATGGATCGGACACACGCTGCTGCATTAGACTGAAGTGATATGTGTGTGTGTGTGTGTGTGTGTGTGTGTGTGTGATATTTTTCAGCTCTGTATCCTTGTGCATGGCTCCTCTCTGAATTGGTAACTTCTGTGCTGTTTTCTCTCTAAATGTGTCTCAGCCGACCCGTCTGGTTCAATCTGCTTCCGTGCAGTCGCCCGTCCAAAGCCCCATTACGTTAACTAGCTGTGGCTACTCTCCCGGTGATCTTTCACCTTTAACGCTCTGCATTGATCCCAGTCTCAGTGAGAATAATGTCACCCATCCGCTCTTATCTCCAGCCGCGCACCAAACGGCCCGATAGAGGCGGAAAGTGACACGTTTGCAGAATTTCTCGGGCCGATATTAAAAGAATGTCGATAAGTAAGCAGTTCTCTCACCTGTGGGGAAAATTGGGATGACGTTGTGTGGTAGCATCTTCACCCATAATGCATCAGGGTGTCAGGTGCGGAGTTGTGGGTGTGAATGTAATGTTTGTGAGATGCATGTAGGAAAGTAAAGAGTTAGTGTATGCAGGAATGACGATTTCAAACTTTTTATTTTTTTTGAAGATGTTTAGCAGAATGTTCATGCTGCTCTTTTCCATACAGTGAAGGCTGAGCAGCTCATTGGTTCTTGAGCATCACATGATCGAATTGCAAATGAGGTTTGTTAGCTGCAGATCTCAGTCTGTTCCTCACACAAATAAGAAGACAGAAACTCGTTTGGAACAACATGAATGTGAGTAAATGATGACAGAATCTTAATATCTGTCTGATTTATTTCTTTAATTAAAGCTGCAGTGTGTCATTTCTGTGCCAGTATCACGTCGAGCCACTCAAACAAACGAATAATAACTGATTATAGTGACTCTGAATTAGGGATATATTAACAGGACACTAAAACTATTAAAAAACATAAGTACTCTAAATAAAGTAAACATTAACTTAAATAAAATATATAAAAAAGTAAACTTATTTTATTGCAGTTAGTTACCAAGGCAACATTTCTCATTTTTGTTTAGGTTGAGTTGAAGTGCTAAAATAACTGAAACTAAGTTAACTAAATGAAAACTATGTAAACATGTTTTAAATTTTTTTTTAATTTATATAAATGAAATATAAATGTAAAAATATATACAAATAAAATCTAATTAAAAATATGAAAAAAAACACAATATCAAAACAAACAAGACAAAATATTAAAATAAAATAAAATTCTAAATATGAATAAAAATACAACAAATTTACTAAAACTAAAATGAGTTTAAAAAGTATAAAATATAAAATACAATTCTGAATATTAACATGAAAGTGCAATAATATTACAATTTTAACTAAAATTAAAAAGAAAACAGAAAATATTAAAATAAAATAAAATTCAAAATAATATGAATAAAAACACCACAAAATTATTAAAACTTCAAAATTAAAAGGAAAACAAAAAAATACAATTTAATTTAAAACATTAACAAAATAACTAAAACTTAAATGAAAACAAAACATATACAAAAAAATCTAATTTGAAACATTAATGAAATTGTATAAAAATAGTATATACATGATAATAAAATAACATCGCTCTGAACATGAAACTGACACATTGTGTCATGTGTATTGTATCCTGATTCCACTCTTGCCTTTCTGGAAATGAAACAATAACAGATAAAGATCTGTTAAATGGGGCAAAGAGAGTCAGAGAATATGATGAGATTCAACAGGAGTCATCTTCATCATGTTGTAAATGCATTCAGAGTCTCAGTGAGTGATATTCTGCTGCTTGAAGTCGGTAAACATCTGTATTCTGCTCATAATTGTGATTTGTGAGTGCTTTTTCAAATCGTCCTCATGGGTGGCGTGGCGTGTGTTCATGCTGCACGCCTGCACATTTCAGCTTGTTTGTCTGCCACAAACATTAAATAAATGTTAAATATAGATTTTTTTTTACCCTCGCCTTCAACTGTAAAACATGCCAGAAGCTCAAAATCATCTCATGTGACACATTTTACAGCGTAAGTGTGCGTGTGTGTGTGTGTGTTACACATTACACGTCTGAGGCAAGATGAGGTGATGAGGAGGAAAACATGAGTGAAGTGAGATGTAATTCAGTGTCGACTCATGAGGTTTGCACGTTGAAAGTGTTTTGACCTGATTAGATGTCATTGCATCACACTGCATCACACAGAGCCACACTTTGACCATTTACAGACGAGAAGAGACCGACAGACTGAATGTAAAATGAACAAAAACGCAATATGTGACCCTGCACCACAAAACCAGTCATAAGGGTCAATTTTTTTGAAACTGAGATTTATGCATCATCTGAAAGCATTTGTTAGGATAGAACAATATTTGGCTGAGATACAACTATTTGAAAATCTGGAATCTGAGGGTGCAAAAAAATCTAAATATTGAGAAAATCATCTTTAAAGTTGTTCAAATTAAGTTCTTTGCAATGCATCAAAAATTAAGTTATGATATATTTACGGTAGGAAATTTACAAAATATCTTTATGGAACATGATCTTTACTTAATATCCTAATGATTTTTGGCATAAAAGAAAAATGTATAATTTTGACCCATACAATGTATTGTTGTCTATTGCTACAAATATACCCCAGCGACTTAACACTGCTTTTGTGCTCCAGGGTCATGACATTTAAACTAGTATGACGTTTTTCTTCTGTAAAACACGAATAAAGATATTTTGAAGAACATTTGGAACCAAACAACATTTTCTTTAAATTATCGTAATGTTCCACAAACCAAAGAAAGTCATAGAGGTTTGGAAGGACGTTTTGAGTCAATGATGTTTAATATTCATGAGGAGTGTGACTTTAATCCAATCAGGCGTCAGGTGGGCGGAGCTATCCAGATCAACACTGCATAAAGAAATAAGCAGCATGTTTTAGACAGAAACTCAAATGAACATATAAGACAGTCTTTTATCAGATGTTTCTCTTGGTTAGAACACGATGTAGAAGTGTTTATAAGTCAGATAATGAGAATAACGTTTGTGCAAAATGTTAAATAATATCTGAATGAGCTCGAACACTGCAAAAGTGACGTTCTTTCTCAGTGTATTTGTCTTATTTTCTAGTGCAAATAAAAAAATTTTCTTGAGATGCTTAATGACTTTGATTTTTGATGATTTTTTCAGAATACAAGACTTCTTATCATATCAAAATTTAGTTTATGATTAAAAGAAGAACAAATAACTGCCAAAGGAGTCAGAAAAATCAACTTGTTTATCTATTTAATCAAGCTGATTTTTTTCTGACTCATTGATTTCGGCAGATATTTTCATTGGCGTTTCATTTTGATGCGTTTTTCAGAATCAAGTGTGTTTTATCAAAATGAAGCGAGTTTATGATTAAAACAAGTGGAGTCGGAAAAAAATCATCTTAATACAAAAGCAAAACAAGTTGATTTTCTGACCACATTGGCAGAGATTTCTTCTCATTTTAAGCATAAACTCACTTTATTTTCACTTAGCTAAACACTTCTTATCTTCTCTCATTTTCCAACTCCAGGAAATGTATCTTGATTTAAGAATTTAGATATTTGTATTGGAAAACGAGACAAGAATATGTCAAGAAGATGAGTTTTTGCAGTGCAGTGCTGTAGTACAGAGCTTTATAATGGCTTTGAGTTTGATGGAGCGCGAGCGTAACGTTTGGAAACGCATGCAGTGAGCGACGCTAATTGTATTTCATCCGCTGCTATTGTTAAAGCATCTGATAGATCTGGAGACACGTGAGGACGAAGATGAAGATGTATGTACTGAGGATCTGAGATCAGAGTCACTCGCTCTTTATGCGCGGGGTCAGGAGAGGAAATAAATTGCGGAAGAGGAAAATGAATTAGGGATGACGGTGTGGCAGCGCTGAGGAATTGGACTGTCAGGACGAGCGTTCACAAGGGTCCGATAATGAAAGAAGATGAACCGCTGCTCGAATGCTGATTTTGGCCAGAATCACAGTGTGTGTGTGTGTGTGTTTGAAACACAGCGTTTACTGTACGTCTGTGCGTTTAGAAAGCAGCCGTCAGGTATCATCTGAGCAGATCTGGAGCTGTATTCTTGCGTTTACAATCTTTTTGGTAAAACAAAGATGTTTTGGTGATATTATAAAGCAATAAGCCCCAAGAAGCCGTGGTTTACAGTGAATTTATAACAGCTACGGAGCGTTGTTAGGCATGACGCGAAGTGGAGTTAGCTGTAATAAATTCACTGTAAACCACGGCTTCACGGGGGTTATTGCTTTTATAAAATGGTTATTCCATATACGTAGTAAGGTTTCACAAAATAAAACAGAGCAAATAAAGTGTAATGATATTAATAAAAACAGTATTCTTCCACCAAACAATGTAGCTCCTCAGAATCAGTTGTGGTTGCAGCAAAGTGGCTGCCGAGCAACACACAAACGTAAACAAAGGTGTATGTTACTTTGTAGAGTATTTTACAACAGCTTCGAACGCGGCTCAGCCAATCAGAATCAAGCACCGGAACTCTCCGTTTTATAAACATCATTTTATATATGATGTTAATATCACCAAAACATCTTTTTAAATGTTTAACCCAGCCTTCTGGGCAGTAACCCAACCGCTGGGTTTGTCCATATTTTACCCAGCACTGGGTTGTATTTAACCCAGCGTTTTTTAGAGTGATACTAAACAGTGGTTTCAGATTTTTGCTTTATTTGGAAATTCTTTCACAACTAGGGGACGTAAAGGGGCCGCAAGATAACTTAAACTTATTTAAAATAAGACAAAACTAGCATTAAAATGAGATAATCTAGTTATTTCTTTCATTTAATTGAATTTACTGTAACATTGGGCAGAGTAGTGGGCAGAGCCAGAAGGCAGCAGAACCATCAGTAATCAAGGCATCTGTATTTCTATAGTGCTTTATACAATAAAGATTGTTTCAAAGCAGCTTCGCAATAATAAACAGAATCAGTGCAAACTGGGTACTTTTCACTTACTGTTTTATGAACACTGTAAATTTGGACTTATATTGTTTTTTGCTTACTATCATCATAATTCGTTTATTTCAGACTCTTAGGTCCATATCCACAAAAGTAACAAAATACAAGACAACACAAACATAAATGTACATGCCACAACACTATTTAAAAACACACAAACGTTCATTCCAGCGCTTCCAATACCAGGAGGAGTACTTAGTGTAGGATCACTTAGAACCATTATAATTGAATTTCTTGAATTACTCAATCGACACATAAAATTATACACATATTTCCTTAACACAGCATGAACAGTAGGAATATTAATATATACAAACATCTGACTTGCACTCGTCCACCTTGGGAGCTTAAGCAAAATTCTCAGTGCATCGTTAAATGCCACCTGAAGCTTTTTCATTTTAGCTTTACTATAATTACACCACAAGTGCGCTGTATACAATGAAGTACAATACGCTCTAAAAAGAGCTATTTTAATCTCATCTGTACACATAAAAAATTTACTAATATTTGCTTGTCCATACAACTTACAACATTGGCGCTGCATATCGTCGTCATTCAAATCATCTTTGATAATGTGACCCAGATATTTTATTTTATTCACCACATTTAACACTTGATCACCTAGATAAAAAGATGGAAAAATCTACATAGTATGAAGTATGTGATTTTGGATGCAGCCTTCATGTTTCATGCATTGTAGAATTTAAAAGCGTTTCCGAAGTTTGAAAACATATTTCTTGACTGCTGAATCTGAACTTGTTCAACATTCGCTTTAGTCTCTGATCTTCTCCAGAATCCTGGAATCCTGGATTTGTGCTGACGTGTCTCACCTTTACCTGTATGTGAGAGTTCCTCCTCCGGGAATGAAGCCTGATGGTTATTAATGTGGCCGTTCAGCTCTTTAATCGCATGAGTAATGAGAGATTCACATTACAGGACACTCTGTGTGTGTGTTTCCTTTAGGGCTTTGGTTAGGTTTAGTCAGTATGAAGTCATTTGCTTTATTTAATACTATAGATCTCTAGGTGTGGACTCATTTAAATAAATGTGAGTGTGTGTTGGTGTCAGTGACCTCTGGTACGGATGCTTTTCAGGTCTGAGGTGTGTTCGACTGTCGCGTTTTACACACACACACACACACACACACACACACACTCACGTTACACTCTCACACACACACATACTCACGTCAC
>NW_015547633.1:90125-92494 GCF_001515605.1 Sinocyclocheilus anshuiensis
ACACACACACACAGACTCACACACACACACACACTCACACTCACACACACACACACACACACTGTTCTCTGGGCTGATAGCAGAGCTACTGACTGCAATCAGCAGATATAAATGCATCAGACAGCACAGATCTCTCTCTCTCTCTCTTTCTCTCTTTCTCTCTCTCTCTCTGTCTCTCTCTCTGTCTCTCGTCCCAGGTGGCTGCTGTCGAGTCTTTGCCCTGTTACCGTCACACACACTCTCTCAGGGTCACCTTCTACCATCAGTGTTTGTCGCTGCACTGAAAATATAAGCTATTAAAGATAAGTTCAATATAAAGCAATTGACATGATCTGTTGCTCCTAAAAATGGAACACAATATGATAAAAATATAAGCACAGATTTATTCTTTTTATATATATATAAATCACTATCACTATAAATTCACATTAATTTTAAGCTAGTTAAAATATATCAGCATCATGAATATCACAATGATTTTAATGCACTTTTTATTTGGCTTTGAGGTTTTCTGAATAGAGCTTCATTACACTAGTTTATAGTTATTTATATTTAGAGAGTAATATATTTTCAGTAATATATTTATATTTTCAGTTTTTTATTTCAGTTTTAAATTATCAATTTGTATCATCATTCAGAAATGTTAAAGTCTCCATGTGGCATTTTATTATTAAAGTGTTTTTTAGTAAATATGTTTGCTGTAATAACTGTGGTATTTACATGTATGTCTTTGTGCCAGTATGTTTGTCAAACTTGTGCCCATTCATCAATTAATTCATAATGTTCATGGCATTGCTGGTGACGTTGGTTGCTCTGATCATCAGGTTTTTATCTGAAGTCAGATGTTTTTAATCTCTCGACCTCTCATCCTGAGAGGAGCACGACTCTTCTTCTCCATTTCTCTCCTTCAATCATCTGTGAATATGTGTTCTCCTAATGAATTGTGTCCAGTTCTCCTGATCTACACACACACACACACAGCATCCTCCAGCGCCGCCGCTGCTATAATAAATAGTGTTCTTTGTTTCTAATTGCATTAGCCGCTGGCTTATTGAAGTCTCCTGCTATAAGTCACAGCGGTCGGTGCAGGACAGAGAGAGAGAGAGAGGAGGTTGTGTTCAGGCCGATCGGTCTAACATTAATGTCACTGAAGGTGAAGGTGTGTAGGTTATTAAAGCCGTGACTGTTTTGGGCTGCAGAGATGTATTATATGTCACCGGGCTTAAAGGTGCCTGAGCTTTACGAGGTGCAGCTGAACGCTAAAGCTTCCTAATGCAGAGCTTCTTGAGTATATGCTGCTTTCGACATCAGCACGCTGGTTTCTGGGTTCTGGGTGCAAAAAATTGTATTTAATAAAATTTGCGTAAATACATTTTCTACTAATGTATTTGAGCCATTTTATACATACATACACACACACACACACACACACACACATATATTATATACAGTATATATATATATTTTTTTTTTTTGAAAGCATTTAAAAATATTTTGCCCATCATATATTTCAATCCAAGAAAATACATTCATATGTCGTAATACAGTATTTGATTAAATAAAATGTTAAATTGTATTAAATACAATTTTAAAATTTAACTTATTTTTTTTAATAATTTTATTACTTATTTTTATTTAAATGTGTTATATATTCACACATTACAGACAAAGTTTTCTTCCAATAACATATGTGAATGTATTTTCTTGGATTGAAAAATCTGAAGGACAAATAATATTTTTTTACACATGCACACCCTTTTTCTTCCTCAAGAGAAAGTGCCATTTTTTCTGGGGAGTATTTTATTTTTTTTTTTTAAGTAAATGAATATGTGTATATGTGCGCGTGTGTGTGTTTATGTTTGCGCGCACAGCATTCCCTGTCAAACAAATAAAAAATCTAATGGCAAAAATCTAAGGCAAATATATTTAATTTGTCTTGCTAACATCCATGACTCAGCTACCATGTAAGTTAGCTAAAGTTCAGCTAAGGCAATAGGAAGTCTAGTAGGTTAGACCAGTGCGCGTTCTTTCACTGCATGATTCAATTTTTAAAATGCATTTAGAAAGATCACAAAATTCAAGATATGGGGGCAGAAATGTAGCCTATATATTTATATCATTTCATATAGTTAATCAGTATCGTGCGAAGACTTTATACAGCAGTTCAATAAACTAGAATTAAATACACTTACGTTAGACACAATTGACTGTTTTTGCTCTTTTTCGCAAACAAATATAATTCCAATTTGCGTCTCCGAGCAACATGACGGCGTTTCGTTCCTGAATGAATCGACCGTTTAAATGATTCGGTTCAGTCGCAGTGACTCACTTATTAACAGTGACTTGCTGCCACCTACTGGCGGTTTTAA
>NW_015547633.1:93120-95256 GCF_001515605.1 Sinocyclocheilus anshuiensis
TAAACAGTGTGTAAATGCATCTAAATGCCACTTCAGATGCAGCTTCTGTGTTTCCTCTGCATTGCAAAGATTAATTTCGTCAATACTGATTTCATTTGCTTGGTAACAGCCCAAATGATTTATTATTCTAATTGACTGATTCAAGTTAAGAATTTGACTGAAAAGATGATGCATACTTTTAGAAAAAATGGCTTTATAAAGGTTAAAATGCCCATAAACGGTAAAAATCTATTTAAACTTATTGGAAAATATTAATTTCTATCACTGCTGTGAACTGATAACCACACAGAATATGAAGCATATCAAAAACTTTAGGAGTCAGCTGTCCACGGTAGTCCTTAACATATCAGCACAATAACACACTCAGCAAAATATAATCTAATTATCGTTATCAATAAAATCCCAGAAAATATTGAGATATATTTATTGTCAAAATTGCACACTCCTAATATATTTAACGTTTTGATTATAAAAAAATAAAAAAATAAAGGGGTCATATGATGTTGCTAAAAAGAACATTATTTTGTGTATTTGGTTTAATGAAATGTGTTTATGCGGTTAAGGTTAAACACATTAAAACACATTATTTTCCACATACTGTACATTATTGTTTCTCCTCTATGCCCCGCCTTTCTGAAACGCGTCGATTTAGATACCAGCACAATAACACACTCAGCAAAATGTTGTCTAATTATCGTTATCGATAAAATCCCAGAAAATATCGAGATATTTTTGTCAATATCACACACCCCTAATATATTTAACGTTTTGTTTAGGGAAAAATTTTTTCCACTTGAGCCCCTGCCCCTCAAAATGTCTGTGCACGTCCCTGCTTTTTCTTATTTTTGTAAATATATTTTGCAAATGTACAAAAAATGGCTGAAAAATAGAAGATATATTTACGTAAATATATTTTGAAGCATATTTTAGCGAATATATTGTTTAGGTGGCCATTTTTTGAAATGTGTTTGAATATATATATATAATATCTTCCTCTCCAGACTAAAAGCAGCATTTAGTGAATCTAAACTGTGAAAGCGACTGGTTGTTCTTCTTGCTGTAGTGTGTTTAGCAGAAGTTTGCATCTCCTTGTCGTTATCTCGGGCCTGTAATGTAAGTCTCGGCTGTCAATCACGTGTAAATGAAGCGCGCTCCTTCAAAGTGACGTCTGCTCTCAAGCTGGAAACTCTGACATTTGCCTACAAACTCGCATTTAAAACATGTCGTCGCTGTTTCTAATACGAGCTGTTGAGCGTTTCTGTGTGTTTTTATCTTCCCACAGGCCAAAAACAGTCTGAAGATCCTGCACAGAGAACACGTTTGTACTAATGAAGCGATTGAGGAACCAGAATATGATAATCAGTCAAAACTCATGACTGTAGATGGAGAATCGGTTTATGTGATGCTCTGATGAAGGTGGGTCACTTTTATGATGCATCATGTGTTCATGTCCTCAAAAATATATTGCAATTGATATATAACTCAGCATTTTTAAATGTGTTAATCATTCACTCAATCATCAAACTTCACTGTTAAACCAGTTTCACTCAATCTACTGCATGTCTTCTGTCTCTGATTGATAGTTTAGATTTGTTTATCCAGTAAAAGCTCTTTTAGTGTAACTGTAGCTGGAGCTTCTCGTGTCAAATCTTGACTGATTTTTATCAAGTAAACCTCAGAATAATATTCCAGGATGGACACTTACTGGACTGAAGCAGCTTTCAATCTCATCTCACTAAGACATATTATTGGAGATATAGCGTGACAACTGATATTTAGATCATTTTATGTCAGTATCTGCTGTACTGTTATATATGCTATATATCTCCAAATTGAATATTTTTGCTCAGTTTGAGTCTCTGAATAAAATTATGCACAAATGCATTTTCTAAATGTTCAAAAAAGTGTTTTATTAGACAGATGCAGAAATCTGCATGTATTGCAGTATCTGATTGACTGATCGATCAGGATGCATTATCTCTCGGTGATCATTAATGTTTATCAGTGATCGGCCACCCACTCAGACCCTCACAAATAAAGAGGATGAGTCTCAGCTGTAAAACTACAGCTCACATTCAGACTCATTACCTTCCTGCTGTCACTCACACACCACTGACCCCTGAGTCCTTTCCCACA
>NW_015547633.1:97183-98754 GCF_001515605.1 Sinocyclocheilus anshuiensis
ATTTTATTTTATTTTATTTTATTTTATTTATTTTATTTTATTTTATTTTATTTTATTTTATTAAAACCACAAAGTTAAAGTTTATTTTTTGTTGATAAGCGCTTAACACATTTGGGACGTTAATTGGCACATAAAACACAGAGCATTTATTTATTTAATTAAATTGTCTTTGCAATTTAATTTGCACTTTCAGTTTTATTTCATTTAATCGGGCACTGCTAGTCTATATGAAGACAGACCTGCTACAGACGCCTCATCTTTTAAACTACTTTCACGAAGGTCCATAAAGAAGGTCCCTCTGGACTACACCTGATCCATAGTCACCATCTTTAACCTCACCGCTGGCTTTGTTCAGTCGCTCTCTGCAGCATCGCTTGACAACGTTTGCCTTGAAGCATCAAGCGAAGCCTTCAGCACATCTGCGTTCCTCTGAGCCGCGTGTTTCGTCCTCCAGTGACTCACAATCATGGCAAACACTCGCTTAAAATTCACCGGCCCGCAGCGCTCATGCAGGACTATCAGATGCTATCTGACTTTCAGGAAAAGAAACCGATGCGTCCCACAGTCTCTGGAGAAGCTGCTCTGGTGCAATTAGCTGCTCCTCGGCCAGCGCCGCGTCATCAGTGTGTCAAAACTGATCTATCATCAGCTCTTGACCTGAATGACACCCAACAGACCAGCAGCTCACCTTCAAACATCCTCCTGCCAGAAACAAACACAGCGCTGATGCCATTACAAACATCATGTGCTGATCATCTTCTCAACAGATTAACTCTATAAAGCTACTGTATCATATCAAAACTTTGCTTTGTTTCACACTCGATCTCATGCATGTCTTCTGTCTCTGATTGATAGTTTAGATTTGTTTATCCAGTAAAAGCTCTTTTAGTGTAACTGTAGCTGGAGCTTCTCGTGTCAAATCTTGACTGATTTTTATCACGTAAGCGTCAGAATAACTGCAGTCATATCTCCAGATGAACACTTACTGGACTGAAGCAGCTCAGCTTTACTTGATTCTCCATCAATCATGTTTTAGAGTCTCAAATCTGATCCTCAGGATCTTTTGAGGAGCGTTTGTTTCCAGAAGCTTTACTTTCACTGTTCCTCAGCGGAGGAATGATCTTCACAAGCCTCCAGAACATCTCACATCTTCTGAGGAGCCTTTATTTCTTCAGCTCTCAATCACTGCATTATATGTTTGGATCATTTCAATCTCATCTCACTGAGACAGATTATTGGAGATATATAATTTGATGAATTCTGCGATGTTAGTTGGTTTGTGTGTCTCTCTAAAACAGGAAAGTAAATATGCACGATCTGATGATGTTGAATGCAATGTATGTGCAAATGTACACAGCCATATTGAATTTAAATTACAACGCAAGCATATTAATTTTTAAAGTTGCTGATGTTTTAGTGCTTGATAACAGGAATGTCCCGTCTCTCTTTGTGTTTTCTCTCTGTCGGAGCTGTAATGTGAGCGCACAAGACACGATGGCACGAGAGATACAGCTCTATACGAGAGCGTGCGAGAAAGGGTACAAGAGAGAGAGAGAGAGAAGGGGGCGTGT
>NW_015547633.1:98900-104164 GCF_001515605.1 Sinocyclocheilus anshuiensis
TGTGTGTGTGTGTGTGAGTTAATGAGGCGTGTGTGTGAGCTCTCACTCATTCTGCCAGTGCCGGCCGATCGCTCTCTGATTACTATAATGAAACGGTCAGGGCATTATTAACCAAACGCCACCACACACACACAGAAAAAGAAGAATCACGCCCAATATTGTCACCGCACCGTTTTAGCCATTTGTCTTTCTGCTGGTTCTCCCAGAGCGAGACGAGGACCTTTTCAAGTGGAGATCACTGATAAAGCGTCTGCTTGTCAGGTGTGTGGCTTTTGTTATAGATACAGAATCCGAGCGCTGGTCAAATATAGACCTAAAGGCACGTAAAGGTTGTAATCTGCACTAAATGCTCTGATGCATTTGCAGGGAAGCTCTTCAATAAAGTGGATTCCGGCAGATGTGGAGATGTTGCTCCATTGAACACCGGCAGCACAGATGAGCAGAACCGATCTGAACATGCAAAGAGGTAGAAACACTCATTTGGAGTCACTTACGTGCGGTTTTGTTAAAGACCCTCCGTCCTCTTGAGAAAACTCCTCTCCAGATCTTCTTCAACAGCACGTTCTAGAGTTACTTCCATGCAAACATTAACATTCAGTCATCCTACCTCATATGTGACCCTGGAGCACAAAAGCAGTCTTAAGTCGCTGGGGTATATTTGTAGCAATAGCCAACAATACATTGTATGGGTCAAAATTATCCATTTTTCTTTTAAGCCAAAAATCATTAGGATATTAAGTAAAGTTCCATGAAGATGTTTTGTAAATTTCCTACCGTAAATATATCAAAACTTAATTTTTGATTAGTAATATGCATTGCTAAGAACTTAATTTGGACAACTTTAAAGATGATTTTCTCAATATTTAGATTTTTTTGCACCCTCAGATTCCAGATTTTCAAATAGTTGTATCTCAGCCAAATATTGTCCTATCCTAACAAACCATACATCAATGGAAAGCTATTTATTCAGCTTTCAGATGATGCATAAATCTCAATTTAAAATATGACTGGTTTTGTGGTCCTAAAGTTGGTCCAAACCTGTATGAGTTTTTTTCTTCTGTTGAACACAAAAGAAGATATTTTGTAGAAGATTGGTAACCAAAAAGTTGACGGTAGCCATTGACTTTTATAGTATGGAAAAAAATATTATGGAAGTCAATGGCTACCGTGAACTGTTTGGCCCATGAGCTGTATTTTTTTTTTACTATATAAAGTTTCCTGAGGTGCACTTATAATGTTAGTAGGATTTATAAATAAAAGGCCCTGATATAAACACGCGTTTGTCCTTCAAGGCTTCAATGTAAACGCCCACTGCTGTGATTGGATAACATTTTGTATATGAAATAAGCATTACCCATGAAACTCTTTTGAAAACTTTTAATATGTTTTTACTATTGTAGATGCTGAGATTAATTAATTGCAAAAAAAGTGTAGAAGTAGAAAATTATTCAAAGTTTCAATAAAAGCTGTTTTGGACTAATGAGGACGTTTTGAGTTCTGAAATTAATAAAGATCTCTTTGATGTCAAAAGAACAAGTAAAGTCACACTTATTTCTATAGTGCTTTATATAATACAGATACGGTTTCAGAGCAGCTTTACAGTAATAAAGCAGTTTTACAGAAGACAATAGAGCCGTTATTCAGATTAATTCAGTTGAATGTTGATTCAAGTTCAGTATCAGAATCAAATATGATTTCAATTCATTCTTAATTCATGACCGCTATGTTTTATATCTTACCAGACAAAAAAATACTGTAGGATTTACTTTGAAACTATTTTCACTCAGAAATTGCTATTCGTTTTTACGAATAATTACAAAGAAATGGCAAACAAAACATTAAATTAAAAGCAAAATTTTGAAGTAAAAATATATTGTTATATATATATGTGTGTGTGTGTGTGTGTGTATATATATATATATACAGTGGGTACGGAAAGTATTCAGACCCCCTTAAATGTTTCACTCTTTGTTATATTGCAGCCATTTGCTAAAATCATTTAAGTTAATTTTTTGTCCTCATTAATGTACACACAGCACCCCATATTTATATAATTAAAGATCATAATTCGATGTGTTTAGGGAGGAGTTGATCTAAATAACAAGCAGCTCTTCTTAAAAGAACAGTGCTGTGTTGTACATCTCCTCATTAATGAACGAGTGTCTGTAATTAAACTGATAAGAAGTCCCTCTTAAGCATCTTAAAGGTAATAAAGCGTGATCAATCTCGACTGACGGCTGCGAGTCACTGATAGGTCAGTGTTTGATGGCTTCACCGCCGCTTGTTAACACTAATAGCTTCAGTATTGCTTTTCTGATTCATCTGAGGAAAACATTATGGGCTCGTGAAGATCCGGCTGTCCGTGGTGTTTCCAGACGGGCTTCGGTTTGTTCTTGGAAAGGCTTCTGTCTGATAATTAGATGGAAACCCTCCTGGTCCAGAAGTGTCTGGATGAAGGCCAGAGGCGTCTATATTTAGTGTGTGTGAGAGAACTGTTCCCAGATCAGCTCTGTGAAGCTGGATAGATGATTCCCAGGAGCTTCTGATCACCTTCAGTTCCTCTGTATCGCTGCTTCTGCTTCAGGAGCCAGATGTTATATTGGACATCAGGTGGAGGTCCGGCACAATAAAACTGCTTGCTGTAAGACTTTACCCTCATAATGCATTTGAAATTAATTTATTTCAAAATATATTTCAAAATATACCAAAAAAAAAGCTAAATAATTATGTTTACGTAAATATATTTTCTAGCAATATATTTGGAAGTTTTTGTGTATTTTTTTGAAAAAAAAATAAATAAATATATACACTACCGGTCAAAAGTTTGGGATCAGAACGATTTTTAATGTTTTTTTTACAGTTTCTTCTGCTCATCAAGGCTGCATTTATTTGATCAAAAATACAGGGAAAAATGTAATATTGCGAAATATTATTATGATGTAAAATAACGTTTTTCTATTTTAATATACATTAAAATGTAATGTTATTTCTGTGATGCGCAGCTGTATTTTCAGCATCATTACTCCAGACTTCAGTGTCTCATGATCTTCAGAAATCATTCTAATATGCTGATTTATTATCAGTGCTGGAAACAGTTGAGCTGCCAAATATTTAGTTGGAACCTGTGATACTTTTTTTCAGAATTCTTTGATGAATAAAAAGTTAAAAAGAAGAGCATTTATTCATCAAAGAATCCTGGAAAAGTATCGCAGTTTCCAACAAAATATTTGGCAGCACAACTGTTGATAATTCTGATAATAAATCAGCATATTAGAATGATTTCTGAAGGATCATGTGACACTTTATACTGGAGTGATGATGATGAAAATTCAGCTTTGCATCACAGAAATAAATTATATTTTAAAGGATATTAAAATAGAACCCATTATTTTATATTGTAATAACATTTTTTACTGATAACTTTTTACTTTTTTTTTTACTAAGATTACTGTTTATTTTCTGAATTTTTGATCAAATAAATGCATCCTTGATGAGCATAAGATACTTCTTTAAAAAACATTACAAGTCTTACTGATCCCAAACTTTTGACCGGTAGTGTATATATATATATATTCCATTCACATATGTCACATTTAAGGATTTTTTTTGTATGTAGCACATGTGAACATAAAATACATTTGAATAAAAGAAAAGTAATGAATTAATGTAAAATGATTAATGAATTAATATATTTTCACAATACAAATGTTTGTTGTAAGACTTCACCCTGGGTCTGTTTTGACCCAGAAGAAATACATAATTTCTAGAAGAAAAAAAAAGCATAGTTTTTAGGAAAGGAATTAAATTTTTACGACCATTTGAAATGCCATTTTGACATTATGGAGTTCCATTGTGTGTCAAAAATATTTTTTTTTCTTTTTAAATAAAATTATCAAAATAAATATAAACTGTCAAAACAAATTTGTAAAATATATTTGTCTTTTTCTCCATATCACTAAAACATTTGGGACTAAACTTTTTTATGATAAACATGAATATGCCACCTATTGATGAACCATTGCAGCATGAAAAATGTATCACTTTTTTCATCTAAACATAATTTTCATAAATTAGGACTGTTTTTGCACTATTATGATTTATCAATTTAAAGGAATTAAATTAAATTCCATTGATTCCAATGGGGTTGACACGGGTAATTCTCAGATTATATGATCTTATAAATTTCATACATTGATATATTCAACATTTTTATTTATTTTTGTGTGTGGCTTTTCGTGTGGTTCATGTATAATTTGATATTTCAAAGAATTTCTTAATTTTTCATTACTAAAAAGGGGTAAATGCAGTAATAACAACACATTTAACACTCATTAATGAGAAGTTTCTGATTAGATACTATATGCTTTTATTTTAATTTTTAAAGTTATGACTGTTTAATAAAGTAATGATTCAGCATTTGAAAACAGGTCTACAGATTTTGAATGCATTATGAGGGTTAAACGCATAATTGTCTCTCTCACTGAGATCAAGATCCTATTAAAATCGAATCTTTTAGATACTGTACATTTCAGCATTTCTCCCTCGTGTTACCGAATTCTCAGGCGTCAGATCGGTTGCACACAGCTCTTCCCAAGCAGACGCTAATGCTCATAATTATTACTGGATATATAACACAGAGATTCGTCCGGTTCTCCTCGAAGCGTTCGCCGCTCATCCAGGCGCCATCAGTGCAAAGAAACAACGATCACTTCATATCGACCAGAGCTGCATTACGTTCCTGCTCATTCAGAGACTCTCTTCCATTTATGGACCTTTATCACTGATGCACTTGCAAAAAAAATTAAAAAATCAATGGCTGGAGTTGTTCCACAGCTCTGATGCGCTTTACAGCTCGTCCTCTTTATTTTCACACAGACAGTTGAACAGTTTTGAGTTCTGCTATCATAATCACAGCCATTACGCTCTGCCTTCAAACGTGCCTTTATTTTACTCTTGTTGTTGGCGTGTTGTGTGAATCTCATCTAACAGAGGACAATTGCAGCCGTTAATGTGTGTGTGTGTGTGTGCTTGCAAACTGTAGATCGTCAAGCTGCTCGTAATGGGCAGTAGTGTAGTGGGAACCCTCGTTATGTGAAATCTTTGTGAGATTTGCAATTTACAATCATTTTTTAAAATTGTAAGAATAAATTAAAGCAATAAGCCCCAAGAAGCCGTGGTTTACAGTGAATTTATAACAGCTACGGGGGTTTTAGGCACTACGCTCTGTGTCGTACCTTAGCTGTTATAAATTCACTGTAAACCAC
>NW_015547633.1:111256-113111 GCF_001515605.1 Sinocyclocheilus anshuiensis
GAAGCCGTGGTTTACAGTGAATTTATAACAGCTAACTCCGCTTTGCGTCGTGCCTAACAACGCCCCGTAGCTGTTATAAATTCACTGTAAACCACGGCTTCTCGGGGCTTATTGCTTTTATAAATGAATGTATATGTTGGTTCAGTAACATTCAGTTAAACCAGTTGATTTAGATGTTACCATTTAGCATACCATTATTTTTCAGTGTATTATGTAATTACAAATTAATTTAAATGCATAACATACAGGTTTCAGCTGAAATTACATAAAAGTATATTTTAGTTTACCATCAATGCTTTTCACTACATTTGTGTCACTTTAATCATATTTCAGAAAGAAAATACAAGTAAAGAGTCCTACTTAAGTGGGTCAAAAGCAATCTGAAGTTTAGCTTATTGCATTTAATATCCTTTTAAACAATAATATGTGTTTATTTCTGAAGGATTAGTGCCCATATGGCAAAAATATGCTGTATGTATATTTTTTAAATAGATTTCAAAATATAAAAAATGGCCAAAAATATATTTGAAAAATATGTATAAACTATATATTTCAAAATACATTTATGTAAATATATTTTCTGTCCATTTTTTTTTTTTTGCATATTTAAAAAAATATAATTTAAAAATAAAAATATATTTTTTAAACCATTTCTTTATATATATATATATGATCCAAGAAAATATATTCACGTCACATTTAAAGAAAATGTTTTTGTTGTCTATAAAACGTGAGAATGTATAACACTTTTGAATAAAAATAAGTCATGAATTTAGCCTAAATGTAGTCTGTAGGATTGGAAATGTATTTTCTTGCCCCTGAAATGCATTCAGATAAATGTATAAACACAATCAGTGTTCAGATAAACACAATCATGTCTGAATGTCACACGTGAGACTGAACGCGGAGCTGCATGTTCAGTACAGTGTGACTTAAAAAATAATCAGTGTTTTGTATTCTGCTGGTAATTGGAGCAGAACAAATGTCAGTGTAAATTGTTTCTTTTATAAATCGTCTCATTCCGTTCAGTGCAGCGATGTGCATAAGAATGGATTTATGGCTGATTTCCGTGTTTCGTGAATGAGGCTCATCGTGTGTGTAAATGCGTCTCTGATCATGTCGTCTTCCTCCTCTTTCCTTCAGCTTTCATATTTCAGCAGACTGCGGTCGTGTCTGTCTTTGTAGGTGGTATTAATGTTTAAATACAAAGCGTGTTATGAGAGTCCTGACATGTCAGGGATCAGCTGTGAGCTATCGAGACTGAATGAAGAATCAGCGGCTCTGCTCTCATCAAGAGCTGCTTGGCTCTCTCAGGTCATATTTTGCATCCAGAATAAAAACAAAAAAAAACTATTTCTGATCCAAGGGTGTTTTTAGCATAGACACACTTGCCCTTCTGCTGCTAGTCTGAGTGTCTGATGAACCGGCCAACGATACCAATGTGATTAAATTGATAAAATGTTATGTAAAATGCATTTCAATGTGTACTGTGTATTGTGTATACAGTATGCGATGTGTGCGTGTGTATATAATATATAATATCTGTTTATTTGATATATTTATAAAATATTTTATATAGAGCGTGCATGTACATGTATATACATAATAATGTATGCATTCTTTAATTATATACATATATATATGTGCTGTCAAACGATTAATCACGATTAATCACATCCAAAATAAACGTGTGCTGTGTTTATGTATATATAAATACACACACATGCATGTATATATTTTGAAAATATTTACATATACAATATACATTTTATATTCTTATATTTTATATTATATATAAATATATCTAATATATAAACAACATATTTTTCTTAAATATATACATGCATGTGTTTGT
>NW_015547633.1:115520-119223 GCF_001515605.1 Sinocyclocheilus anshuiensis
TATATATATATATATATATATATATATATTCATTGTTAAAATATTTCAGTTCTATTATATTATATATAGATCTAAAATTAATATATAAGTTTATGAAATATTAATATGAAGTATTACAATTAAATATTAAATAAATAAAATAAATAAACAAAAAATAGAATGAACTGATAAATAATATTTAATAAATAATAAATAAATGCTAAATAAAATAAAATGATTATTAAAATATAAAATGTATATGCATTATGAAATATTTTATAATATATATTCATATAAAATGAATATGTATATATTAGTAAAAAAATATATATAATATGTATATAACAATGTGTGTGTGTGTGTGTGTGTGCATATATATATATATATATATATATGCAAAAAAAAGTATTATTTTTTTCTTTTAATTTTAGTGTTTAGTATGACCTGAGCACTTTTTGTAGCAGTTTTCATAAGGATCCTTAAGCACTACACTGGTCTGTGTGGAGAAGAAGAAAAACATAGTAGTACTTATTGTGGTACTTTATGCTAGTGAATGTTAAAATAATTGTCTGTGTTCAGATGAGTTTGAATCAGTCAGAGCTGAATTGCTCCTCTAAAATCAACCTTGCCAAAGACAAAGGCCTGCAAAGGCGTCTCCGGAGACTCTGTGTTCCTGACCCCGGTGCCCGAGAGCATGTTTATCACACACCGCGTGCCGGAACCTCCGCGCCGCATATAAAGAAGCCCCGCGTCTCGCCAGCAAAGAGTGAAGCGAGAGAAATAAGGCTGGCGAGATTAGAATACCGAGTTTTGACACCTTAATGTATGCGGCTCACCTAATAGACGCTCCATCTCAATTAAGCTCAGATTTGAGACTACCGGAGCGCTCTCGAGTCTCAGAGAAGTTCATCAATCTTAGCAGTTCTTTCTCAGCAACAAAACCGAGTGGGGTAAATTTCTGCATTTAATTAATGTAGTGCTTCCTTTACTGCTGTTCAGCATCTTTCCAGCTTCAGTAGAAAGCGCCGAGAGAGATTAAGTGAAAAGCGGCGAGGAGAACAGCAAAGATCGGCAAACTCTGTAATGAATGTCTGAGTTTGGCACTGATGATGGATGAGCAGAGAATGCTGTTTGTCACTGACGCACGAGGCCGAATTCTGCAGCTGGATAGCGCGCGCTTAATTCGGATAGCGGCGATGCTAACCGTGCAATTAGAGCTTAATGAGCGAACCGTCGGTGGCAGAGTCACACGTTGTTGGAACTATGCTCGTGATGGTTATTTCTTGCCGTTTCTAGTCAGTCGGCCTGCAGATATCTCACATTAATGATTCGCACGTGTAGCGTGAACAGCCGTGTGTTTGAGCGCGGATCTGCAGCGATATTCCCGGTAATGACGTGATTTATCGCGCAATCATTGCAGCATCCGGTATACCGCAGGTTAACAGCTCATTCAGACACATCAGCGTCTCTTTCACACTCATGCTACATGAGCCCATCTGATTCACAGTGTCTAACTGTCTGTTTTTGTTTTGTTTGGCAATTCCTCACATGCAAAAATGCACATTTCTGGACTTTTTTAGACTGTTTAAGCATGCAATATAATGCTTTTTGAATATGCACCCTGGTAATACCATGTTTTATTGTGTAAAAGCACAGCGTAAATCAGACAAATTGGTATTAAAAGACTAAATGATTTATTTTGATGTGAATATCTAGTCAATTTAAACAAACAAAAGAAACAAAATATTAGTTGTGAAAGTGAGACATGACCTTAAAGGGACAGTTCACCCAAAAATAAATAATGTCATCATTAACTCATCCTGAAGTTGGTCCAAACCTGTATGAGTTTTTTTCTTCTGTTGAACACAAAAGAAGATATTTTGTAGAAGATTGCTGACCAAAAAGTTGACGGTAGCCATTGACTTTTATAGTATGGAAAAAAATACTATGGAAGTCAGTTGCTGCCGTCAACTGTTTGGTTGATGTTCGAATGTTTGAACCATTGCATTTTTGATGTACAAATCCTACTAACAATATAAGTGCATTTGAAGAAACTTAATACAGTAAAAAATACAGTTTATGGCCCAAATGCTCAAACATCAACCAAATAGTTGATGGCAGCCATTGTCTTCCAAAGTATTGTTTTTTCTTCCATACTATAGAAGTCAATGGCTACCGTCAACTCTTTGGTTACCAATAATCTACAAAATATCTTATTTTGTGTTCAACAGAAGTAACAAACTCACAGGTTTGGAATGACATGAGGGAGAGTAAATGGTGAACTGTTCCTTTAAGACAGTACGACTTAGTGGCATATGTAATGTATGTCAAATTAAGACACTAGATTTGAATACATACACTACATATGAATAGAGTGTATATTTGAACTAATATATTTCACCATACTTTCCCTACTTGATTAATCACTGTACATTAAGACAATTGTTTTGTACAGGTTTTCTGAAATGTAATGTTTAAATATGCAAATGAGGCCTTATCTCATTAAATATGCACTAATTTGCATACATTTTCGGAACATAATTCTGAACACTGGAAAAAGCCCAGTTCACAATTCTAGTTAGATTTAAAGGTTTTTCCAGAGGGGATTTTGGATTTCTCTTTTTATCAGTCCATAAATAAGAAAATACTGTCTACAGACAGAAAAAAAGTTACATGCTTTTAGGAGTAAAATGTCATAAATAAGGTAAATGGTACTGTATATAAACAAACGTTCAGAATATAGATAGGAATACAATTGTAAAGTTTGGTGTATGTGAGAGAGAGAGAGAGAAAAAAATACTTTAAAGATATGGATTGGAATTTAAATCTACAGACGCAGATAAAGTGCAATAAAATAAACACTTCAGAGTATATTTTGCATGTTTTCTTTCCACTAGTCTGAAAGAGAAGACTATGGAATGCAAATGTTACCAGTGCATGAAAAAACACTGATTTTGCCTCTAGTTTCTAATGAGTAGTCTAAACGAATATGTTAATGCACGCTGGTATTATTATCTGATAGTGTCACTGTATTATGGTACGACCCCGGTACTTTATGTATAGGTAGATTACCACATGAATAATGTATTGACAAACATGCATATGTATTTGTGAATAGTAAATTCACCTGTAAGTGAAGATGGGACCCTAATACAGCTTTCCTGCAGGCAATGCATGACCTGTATATAAAGGCAATGCAGCTCGCTTTGGATAAAAGCATCTGCTAAATGCCCGAATGTAAAAGTAAATCTGCGAGTCAAAGGGAGCTGAAGGAGCCGAGAGGGGAAGAGGTTACGCCACAAGGATGGAGGGATGTCTGAGATCGAAAGAACAAGGAAGAGGTAAAAAATAGAAAGGAAAACAAGGCCAGAACAGAAGCAACCGCAATGAGTGAGGAGGAAAAGAAACGGATGATAGAAAGAAGGAAGGAAGGAGGAGAGAGGCAGAGAGAGAGAGGGAGGTGTTAACCTTGAGAGAGCTCATCCATTATATTGCTGCTGCTGGTCTCTCTGTCACACTGTCAGAGACGCCGCCACCTCTACAGCACAGCAAAGGTCAAACACAACTCACTCCTGCTGCGCGCACACACACACACACTCACATACATACACGCGCACACACACACACACTCACACACACACACACACACACTCACATACATACACGCGCACACACACACACACACACGCACACACACACACACACACACACACACACACACACA
>NW_015547633.1:119754-130122 GCF_001515605.1 Sinocyclocheilus anshuiensis
CACGCGCACACACACACACACACACATACACACACACACACACAACAGCAAGAGCTCATCTGAAAATTAAATTCTGTCATTATTTACTCACCCTCATTTTCGCCCAAATTTGTATTTTCATCAGGCTTCAAAAAGATTACAAAAAAAAAACTCACAAAGATACTTCCGAGTAGATTTAAACTTTCAGAAGGCAAATGAAGTTCAAGGTTTGACAGATTCTCGTTTCGGTCATGTCATTTATCCCAAACGTGTCAAATGAAATGTGTTTCTGTTCATCTGGATTTGAAATGTAATATATCTTTATTATTTTTCATGACACACGGCACAGCTGATCTTCAATGGAAAGATGGTCTTGATGATCAATTACGCCAAAACTGATTCCAAAAATATAACCCCGTAGCATCCATTTAGAACACCCTAACAACCCCATAGCAACTATTAAGAACACTCTAGTAACCCCATAGCAACTATTAAGAACACCCTAGTAACCCCATAGTATTCAGAACACCCTAGTAACCCCATAACAACTATTAAGAACACCCTAGTAACCCCATAGCATTCAGAACACCCTAGTAACCCCGTAGCAACCATTTAGAATACCCCTAGTAATCACATGGCAACATGTTTAAAACACTTCAGCATCATGAGTGAGTTTTGTGCATATTTCTTCAGTTTGGCTCTGCTCCTCCACAGATCTTGGCAATAAACATGAACATCCAGGCGCCAATGACCAGTGACAGATCTTCTCATTCGCCACTGGAGGACATCAACTGCCCCACAAAGCCCCTGCGCGCCTCTGTTATTCTTCCTCTAATTATGCGCTCATTCTGTTGGGCGAGGAGCAGGTGGCGGAGCGGCTGAGAGATGGTCCCGCCGAGAGTTCCAGAGACTGATGTTCATTCTCAGCCAGACTGAACAGATCCAGACAGATCCAGATCCATCACGACCCGAGAGCTCAAGAGCTCCAGCAGTCTGCTTTGAGTTTCTTCTGTAAATGCTGCTAGATGGAACAGAATTATAATTATTAGCACAAATGTTCGGATTTCTTTGTGTTTCGTTGGAAATGTTCATCTGTCCAGTTTTCCAGTTTTTGGTAAAACTTTATAATATTCTTAATAGATGACATATTTACACAATAACACACTTGTAAGAGGTAAAATATAAGTGACAGCAGTTTAGGATTGTGTAAGTGAGATGATAATATTTGTAACCGTATTTAAATTTTTTAAGGGTTGCTTGCACGTTTGCGTTAGACATCAGGAGACTGGACTGAGTTTAAATCGTGTCATTCAGCATCATTATTTTCTTCCTCGTTTTTATTTCATTATTTGAAGATGAAGCGTGTCGAGTTGAGTTTTGCCTTTATAAACTCACTGCAGTAAGTTGTTTCTGTCAGTGAGACTAAATTATGATGAAGAGATGAAATCTGATGAGTTTCTCTATTTCAGATCACCCACTGAGATGCTCTTTGATTCTTAAACTACAACTGAAGAACACATGAGTGTTGTTCACCTGTACAGATCAAGCTGCTGTGGATGCTTGCTAGGGTGTTCTGAGTGATTGCTATAAACGTTGCTAGGGTGTTTTGGGTGGTTGATGAGGGGTTGCTATGATGTTATTAGAGCTGTGTGATTGCTAGAATGTTCTGAGTGATTGCTATAGATGTTGCTAGGGAGTTTTGGGTTGTTGCTATGGGGTTCTAAAGGTGTTCTGAGTGATTGATAAGGGGTTGCTAGGGTGTTTTGGATGTTGATGAGGGGTTGCTATGATGTTACTAAAGCTTTGTGATTGCTAGAATGTTCTGAGTGATTGCTATAAACGTTGCTAGGGTGTTTTGGGTGGTTGCTATGGGGTTCTAAAAGTGTTCTGAGTGGTTTATAAGGGGTTGCTAAGATGTTCTGAGTGGCTTATAAGAGGTTGCTAGGGTGTTCTGAATAGTTGTTATGAGGTTACTAGGGCTTTGAGATTTCTTGGGTATTTTGAGTGGTTGCTTTGGGGTAGTTAGGGTGTTTTGAGTGGTTGCTAAAGAGTTGCAAGGGTGTTCTGTGTGTTTGATAAGGGGCTTCTAGGTTGTTCTGAGTGGTTGATAAGAGGTTGCTATGAGGTTACTACAGCTTTGTGGTGCCAGAATCTTCTAAGTGATTGCTATGAGTTGTTACACTGAATTTACTAAAAAAAAAAATTAGGGTAAGTGGTTGCAATCAATTTATTTTAGCTACATTTAAATAAACAAATTTAGTTCTCTAACTTTCAACATTTTTTTTTAAATGTAGCTAAAATAAATTGATTGCAACCACTTACCTTAAAAAAAAATAGTATCATTTTTTTCAGTGTAGGATGTTTTGGGTGGTTAGCCTACTAAGGGGTTGTTAGTGTGTTCTGAGTGGTTGATAAGGGGTTGCTATGGTGTTCTGAGTGCTGCCATGGGGTTACTAGGGCTTTGAGGTTGCTAGAGTATTCTGAGTAGTTGATAAGGGGTTGCTAGGGTGTTTTGGGTGGTTGCTAAGGAGTTGCTAGGGTGTTCTTAGTGGTTACTATGGGGTTGCTAGGGTGTTTCGAGTGGTTACTATGAGGTTTCTAGGGTGTTCTGAGTTCTGTCATGGGGTTACTAGGGCTTTGAGGTTGCTAGAGTATTCTGAGTAGTTGATAAGGGGTTGCTAGGCTGTTTTGGGTGGTTGCTAAGGAGTTGCTAGGGTGTTCTGAGTGGTTGTTAAGGAGTTGCTAGGGAGATCTGAATAGTTCCTATGAGGTTTCTAGGGTGTTCCGAGTGCTGTCACGAGGTTACTAGGGCTTTGAGGTTGTTAGAGTTTTCTGAGTGGTTGTTAAGGAGTTGCTAGGGTGTTCTGAGTGGTTGATAAGGGGTTGCTAGAGTGTTCTGAGAGTCTGTTTTGAGGTTACTAGAGCTTTAAGGTTTCTAGGGTGTTCTGAGTGGTTGCTATGGGGTTGCTGGGTGTTCTGAGTGGTTGCTATGGGGTTGCTAAGGTGTTTTGGGTGGTAGCTAAGGAGTTGCTAGGGTGTTCTGAGTGGTTACTATGGGGTTGCTAGGGTGTTCCGAGTGGTTGCTAGGGTGTTCTGAGTGGTTTCTGGAATAATAACAACTGATTCTTGACTCACCAAACACCACTAATAACGGAGTGGATATAACGGCTCAGTATCTCACTTCGTTTCAGCCTCTTTCCCCACATCAGCGACGAGGCGGCAGCGGGTTAATTGCATCTAAGAATATATTTGGCTGTTTGGCTGTTGTATTTTGTCTCAAGAGTTTCTAGCATTTATCAGCGGTTCTGCTTTCTCACTTTCTTCTTCTCTCATTACTAACTCCACTATTCGTACCCGGATAAAGTGCAAAGTGCAGATGCATAAAGTTCATCGCTTCGTTCAGAGTAACTTGTTAGTCTCAAGCACTTATAGGAATCATTTTTATTCCCACAGCACATCTTGACCCAGAATTGCATGCGTAATATGGCTCTATTTTCCACAAGGACGGCTCCATACTGTTCACAGATAATATTTGGCCCGTGCAGAGCCGTGATGGATGACGTCTAGTTAGAGTTTCCCAGAGTGCAACGTGCTACAGTAGCTGGATTTTTTACTTCATTCAATTTTTCATTACGCTCTCATTATCGGATGGCTATGTAAGATCATTAGCCTCAAATGCGCACGTTATATGTATATTAATAAAGCCATCTAGCTTATTAATAGCTATAGCAATAAATGCATCATTTGTTTAGCGGTTATTGTTGGTCATGTTTGCATTTCCAGCTGACAGATGGGCGTAACTGTGCTCTCTCTTTTATTTTTAAGAGCTTCCCATCGTGCTTCTGACATGCCGCTCCTTTCATTAAAACCAAAATTGCAGAAAGCAACACATCTTGGCGGAGCACGTCTTTAATAAGCATGTGTTTGTTTTTCCAGTTAGCTCCTACAGTAGCTGGATTTTTTACTTCATTCAATTTTTCATTACGCTCTCATTATCGGATGGCTATGTAAGATCATTAGCCTCAAATGCGCACGTTATATGTATATTAATAAAGCCATCTAGCTTATTAATAGCTATAGCAATAAATGCATCATTTGTTTAGCGGTTATTGTTGGTCATGTTTGCATTTCCAGCTGACAGATGGGCGTAACTGTGCTCTCTCTTTTATTTTTAAGAGCTTCCCATCGTGCTTCTGACATGCCGCTCCTTTCATTAAAACCAAAATTGCAGAAAGCAACACATCTTGGCGGAGCACGTCTTTAATAAGCATGTGTTTGTTTTTCCAGTTAGATGTTGTTCAGGCCTCTATGTCTCGCTAAAGGAAGCCGGACAATTAGTATAAAGAAGAAGAAGAACAGTTCAAACCTTCAACCGGCAATTAAAGCCGAGACGTGTGTGTGTGTGTTTTTTAATTGGAGCGGCGTGTCACTTTCGCGCTCTCACGTACGCACATGCACTCCCATCAATGCTCAATTAGTCTCAGCCAATCGGTGGCCCAATTAAGTCTCTCCGTAACTCCGTCACCCGCGTGTGTGCGCGTGATTAATCGGGACTCATCTTCCAATTAGTGCAACAGTAATAAGGGCTGATGAACACAGGGTGATGACAAAGAGACCAAGATTTCTCACTCTCGGATAATGTGCAAGAGAAAAGGTGCAGCAGGGAGAGAACATGGAGTTTAAAGTTAATATGTAATCTGTGATAGACAAAGACGAGTGTGACAATATTAGCTGTACTAATTTCAGTTTGAAGGTGTTTTGTTGGCATGCCGTATAGTTTTACATGCACATTGCCAGAGCATTGTTGCTGTGTAAAATTAAAACGTGCAAAATGGAAATAATGCGAAGCAACGTGCTGAAAATTAAGAACAAACGAAAACGGTGTAAATATGACGATGTTGATCAGCACTAGTCAAGGACTCATATCTCTAACCGTTAACCACCACATGTTGTTCTTTTCTGTACTGAAGCTTGTTTCCGCACAGGATAAAAAAAAAATGAATAGAAAAGGTAATTGTGACTTTTTAACAATTCAGACTTTTTTTCTCAGAATTGGGAGGAACTCAAAATTCTGACTTTCCTTGTAGAAAATCTAAGTTTACATCTTGCAATTCATATCGCAATTCTGTTTTTTTTCCCCACCACAGATTAATAAAAAATAAAGGTAATTGTGACTTCTTATTTCACAATTCAGACTTTTTCCACAATTCTGAGTTTTTATCTCAAAATTGATTTTTCTCAGAATTACAAGATATAAACTTAGAACTGTGAGATGCAAAATAGAAATTTCAACAAAGAAAGAATTCTGAGTTTACATTTTACAATTCTGACTTTTCCCTCTGGAATACTGTTTACATTTTGCAATTCTGTTTCTTTGCTTTCTCCCCTAATTAAAAAAGAAAGTTAAAAAAGAGACTTTGTTTTCCTCAAAATTCAGAATTTTCTTATCACAATTATGCATTGACTGTCAATAAGGTCTATAAAACTTTCAAATGTAAATACTTTTAACCTGATTGTATATTTATTTATTTATTTTCAAGAAGGCATGTAAAACCCTCAAATGCAAAACTTTTTAACCTGATTTATGTATTTGTTTATTTATTTATTGCAGTAAGGCCTACATAACTTTCAAACTTAGACTTTAAAAAAAAAAAGTGTTTATTGTTTGTTTGTTAGTATGGCCTTATAAAACCTTGAAATATAAAGAATTGATTTAACCCATTTTATTTTTTTATTTTATTTTTATTTTTGGTAGTGAAGCCAACATTCAAAGATTTTGACACTTTTTGGGGGTTATATTAATTTCGTAGAATTTCTGTTGATTTTAATTCTAGTTCCTGTTTGCTACCTCAGTTTTATGCTTTTTTTAAATTCAGTAATTGAACTGAAATTTAATTGGAATTAATGAAATTTAAATTCTGCATGCAAAAAAAATTCCGTAAAATTTACAGTAAAAAAACGGCAGCTGTGGTTGCCGGAATTTTACCGTAAATAATACGGTAGCAACGTTTTAGGTTTTAACTTAAATTTACAGTTAAATACCGTAATTTCATTAACTGATATAATGTTAATATACCAACCTATTGAAGTACTGAAATCTGTTTTGCACCTTTGTAATACACTGATAACCACCAAATGCAGGAGGTGATGAGAAAGTCACATGATGAACCAAAGCCCATCACAAGCAGCAGATTTTAAATAATAACATATACAGAAGGTGCACAGTGTCGTTCACACAGACACTAAACACCATCACGGTAACACACATGAAACTGAAATAATGCAATAAACATTCATTTAACAACATTAGGTGTAACACACAACCCTAATATACAAAACTGATAAGAAAAAACTAAGAAGAAACATAGTTATTTCAACAAAAAAACATCAAATTTGAAATGTAACGCAGGGAATTCTGGGAATGTCAATTTACGGTTATTCACTGTAAATTATATGGTATTTTTCACTTCCAAAAATGGTATACTACCGTAAAATTTATGTCCAATACATGTAATGTCCAATACAGTTTTTCACCGTATATAGTAGGGGAATTTACCGTTAACCATTTAACAGTCTTTTACCGTTAAATCCACGGTCATTTTTACAGTGTGGATCACACCCACACCCTTTCTCTGACCATGACTATCTTAGTTAAGCGTCCAGCTCGAGCAGTGAATCGTCCGGCTTCGCCTGCAGATGATAAGAGTGTCTTCTCACGCTCTCCTGCTCAATGACTCGAGGAAGGTGTCATTTCTCAGATTGTTCCCGGCGGCTCGGCGGCGGTCTGCGGAGGAGAATAGAATGTTTGAAACAGACTGTTCAATTAGGCGCGTGCTGCTGTGAAATTGCCTCCAAACGATAAGCCTTTATTAGATCTGCCTCGAGCCGTGCATCAAACGCACGTGCACACGCAAACAAGATGCACGGCCTTTCTATCGTACAGTCAGCTCCTGCTGTATTAGTAGTAGTGTTTTAATTTTGTCAGGTGTTTTAATTTAAATGTCCTTTTTAGATTTGATCATATTTAGTCAACCTGTCCTGTTTTTTGTTTAATTAGAGGGGTGGTTGACTCTTTTTTTTTTCTAGGCTTGATTGTGTTTATGGGGTGCAGTCTAACATGTGTTAATGCTTCGTTTTTTTTAAAAACGCATTATTTTTCACATAATTTACCTTTATTTTACACCGCTCTGTCCCTTCTCTGATGAATGCTCTGATGATTTCCTGCTTTTATGAAGCCCCTCCCTCAGAAATACGTGATGGGCTCTGATTGGTTAGCTGTGGCCCAGTGTCTTGTGATTGGCTAAGCCGCCTAGTGCAATCCAGAAACGCCACGCCCCCCAAACGTCACATTTGTATTGTAAACAATGGCGTCCTCAATATTGCTTATCAATTTGAGCCCGATTGAGACCCAGAGAATATTAGTGAAGAGAATCGTGCAAGCATGGACCTTACAGGACGCTTCAGAATTGTTTGTTTTTTTGTTTGTTGTTGTCTCATACTTTAGATACGCTGTTATTTGTAAATGCTACTGCTTATGTTAGCTTCTAATATACAGTTTTATCCTGATTAAAGCTTTAATACAGCAGAATACATGATTGCTTTGTAGCATTTTTGTAACCGTAAGAAGTGTTTGCCAGCAAGTATTGCTCGCTACCACGGCAACCGCGTGCACATCAGTGTTTTGCTTCTCATAGCTATGTGAAAAATATCTGTCTGTCTATACACATAAAGTGTATAATTGGAACGCAGTTCATTGATGGAGCTGACGAGCTGATCTAAATCAGATGAGAGACAGAGAGAGAGAGAGAGAGATTGCAGGGGAGGCGAGGAACAGGATTAAGAACCGCTGCTTTAGAACATTGATTTTGAAACTTGTAAATCCATTAAGGTCATTGCACACTGAGTATGAAATTTTCGTATTCGTCATCCTAAAAATTCGTCACGCACAGAAGCCTTGCACATTGAATCCGATGCGTGTTAATTAATCCATTGCGAAAAAATTTGTTGTCCTTCTGCTGCGGGATTATCTCGAGCCATTCAAAGTTTATATTTATATTCCATCTCTTTCTATTCTGCACTTTGTTTGTCATACAGTGCTTTGTGCTGCGAGACGAAGTGGATCAACTTGTCAGACGCCATTCTGGATTTTGGCGTTTTGGCGAATTGTCAAAACACGTCTCAAAATGCTTGCTACGAATGCGAAAAACGCAGAAAATTGAACCCAATCTGAATTTTTTTTATGACGGACGAAAGTTTCAGAGGCAGTGTGTAAACGTGATTGACACAACGTGAGGTCATTTTTATTTTTTAACGTGCGAACATTTTGGACGAGAATTTCGGACTCAGTGTGCAATGACCTTTAGAATCGTTAGAAGACAGAATCGCGATTCATATATATGAATAGATTTTTACGCGCACCCCTAGTTTTGATGGCATGGCAACAACTCTTCCTCTTCTCTACAACATGGCCTCGCCCCCTTTGTTGCATGTCCACGGGGGTGGGGTTTATGTAAATTTCTGGGTTTGTGATGTCACCAACCTAGGAAGTAGCTCGTTGTAGTCCCTACCAGCCATTTTTGTAGGCATTAAACTACCATAATTTTAAAAGACAATATCTCCGTTTGCATTGAATTTTCAGTGTTGTAACTCTGCAGGTATTGTTTATGCTGAAACAGCAACATTACACACTAACTAAAGTAAAAAAAAAGTGAAATCACAATCAACCACCCCTTTATTTTTTAGTGGATTACAAGTCTGTGAATTTGAGTCTAGTTTTACTCAATTAAAACTCGTTCACGTTTTAGTCATACTGCATAATGGCATAATTATTTTGCTCAAAATTATAATCACGATTACTGATCATGATTGTTGTCATTTGAGAAATGACATCAGAATTATTGCACTTGACGTCAGAATTATAAGCACAAATCTAGAGAATATCGACTCATACACATGCATTATTTGACATTATCTAGTTGCCAGATTTAAAATATTATTAGAAATGTAAACACACTCTTTATATTATGAGAACTGGTTAAAAAAACTGAGAACTGGTTAACTATTAAGACCAGAGAATTAGTTGACATGTAGTTGCAAAGTTACTTATAATTAGTAGAATATCTAAAGTGGACTATCAAAATAAAGTGTAACCACTCGTTCCCTTGTTTTAATTAAATTGTGCACATAATAATTAATTCCCTTGATTTGATTCAACTAAAGGGTGGCCACTATTTAATAAAACAAGTGAACGAATTATTACATTGTGCACATGATTGTCTTAGAACGAGGGAATTAATTATTATGTTGTGCACACAATTTAGTTAAAAAGGGAACGAATTCTTTCTTTTGACCTATTGCATGTCCAGATATTCATACAACAAAATATATAAAGGTCATTAGGGTCATTAGTTTGATTTCCAGTGAATGCATGAACTTATAGAGAGTATAGCTTGAGTGCATGTAAATGAGTAAACTTAATATTTTAAATTAATATTTTAAATTACGTTTAATTGATGATTAAAGCGCCAGTAAAGACATTTATGTTAAAAAAGATTTATATTTCAAATAAATGCTGTTCTTTTCAACTTTCTATTCATCTGTGAATCCTGAAAAATAAAATGCATCACAGTTTCCACAAAAATATTGTGCAGCACAACTGTGTTCAACATTGATAATAATCAGAAATGTTTCTCGAGCAGCAAATCAGTATATTAGAATGATTTCTGAAGATCATGTGACACTGAAGACTGCAGTAATGATGCTGAAAATACAGCTGCGCATCACAGAAATAAATTACAGTTTAACAGAGATTCACATAGAAAACAGCTGTTTTAAATTGTAATAATATTTCACAATTTTATAGTATTTTTGATCAAATAAATGCAGCTTTGGTGAGCAGAAGAGATTCTTTCAAAAACATTACACTGTGGAAAACAGCAGTTTAGTAATGCAGCAGCAGTTGTTCAGAACTGAAGATATTAACAGAAAATTAGTGCTGAATTTGTGTTTGTTCAAAAGTAATCAGTCACAGATTTATTTACAGTAAATCTGAATTTCCAGATGATAAATATAGTCTGAAGAAGCATTTGAGCCTGTTTTGTCAGTGAAACGAGTGTGTTTAGTGTTTTGTGCTGCTTGCTCGTTGTCTTTTTGAACTTATTTAAGATTTATTCATATTTCTGATGTGGTTTGCAGTGTTGAGTGTGAGTGTGTGTGTGTGTGTGTGTGTGTGTGATCTCTTTATCAGTGTGTTGCTGATATCAGCATACTACACCCTCTGCCACTGCAGTCACTTCATCTGACAATGAAAAATATCCTTCCTTAAGGCTAATGCTGAAACATAGCCTGTGTGAGTGTGTGTGAGTGTGTGAGTGTGTGAGTGTGTGAGTG
>NW_015547633.1:130243-131993 GCF_001515605.1 Sinocyclocheilus anshuiensis
TGTGTGTGTGTGTGTGTGTGTGTGTGTGTGTGTGTGTGTGTGTGTGTGTGGCCTCTGAAGTAGACGGCATATAACAGGCGTATCAGCGTCCCGTTCGATCTCACAGTCGTCTTCTTCTCTGTCATGTTTTAAGCAGCATTTGCATTTGCGTTAAAGATTCTCAGAGCTGATTTTTCTTGCATAACTTCACACTACTGTACATATTCAACAACACTCACTGTGAGACTGTGCATGTTTGACAGCTGCATTATCTGAAAACACACACAAAACCAGCACGAGATTGAACTAGAATAATCAAACATGCTATCGTTCAAAGGTTTGTGGTCAGTAAGATGATTTAATGTTTTTGAAAGTCTCTTCTGTTCAGCAAGGCTGCATTTATTTGATCAAGAATACAGTAAAAATTTTGAAATATTATTGTAATTTAAAATAGCTGTTTTCTGTGTGAATATCTGTTAAACTGTAATGTATTTCTGTGATGCGCAGCTGTATTTTCAGCATCATTACTCCAGTCTTCAGTGTCACATGATCTTCAGAAATCATTCTAATATGCTGATTTGCTGCTCAAGAAACATTTCTGATTATTATCCATGTTGAAAACAGTTGTGCTGCACAATTGTTTTGTGGAAACTGTCGTACATTTTATTTTTCAGGATTCACAGATGAACAGAAAGTTCAAAAGAACAGCATTTACTTGAAATATAAATCATTTGCAACATTATAAACATCTTTACTGTCATTTTTGATCAATTTAATGCATCCTTGATGAATAAAAGTGTTAATTTCCTACAAATAAAATCTTACTGACCCCAAACTTTTGAATGGTATTGTATCACAATTTCCACAAAAACATAATGTTTCTTGAGCAGCAAATCAGCATATTAGAATGATTTCACAGAAATAAATTACAGTTTACAAGAATAATATGATATCTGAATATTATATAATAAATATAATTTAGTAATATATAAATATAATAATTTCATATTTTTGCTGTTTTTATTTTTTATCAAATAAATGCAGTCTTGTTGAGCAGAAGGGACTTCTTTTTGAAAAACACTAAAAATCTTCCTGAGCCCAAACTTACTGTGCATTAAATGAGGCAGAGCCATGTGTTGGTCGAGCCCAGCAGATGAATCATGTGTTTTGTACCTGTTTCTTTCTCTTCATTATACATTTGATCTTCTCTTATTCTATCTTTCAATGCATTCTTAATTTTTTAATTCTGGATTTCCTGCTGATGCAGCTCAAGTGTGTGTGTGTGTGTGTTTTATTTAACATTGTCGTTGACAAACTGACCTATGCAAATGAAGCGTTTTCTCTTTCTGCTCTTTTGTAGAAATGCACATCTGCTTCTTAAAGCTCAGAAGCTAGTTTGATTTTGTGCAGCCAAATACTGATTTTAATGCTCTGCATGTGCTTATTATAGGTGAACAGTTATTCTGGTCCTGATGAAGATACAAAACCATGACCCGTCAAAGGAGTCACAACTCGCATCAGAAGCAGCAACACAAAAGGTACGATTGTACTCTTTTTATATATATGTATATTTAGTTATATATATATATATATATATATATAGTAATAAATTAATTTTCCGTACCCACTGTATATATATAGTAATAAATTAATATTTTTATTTGACAGATGCATTAAATTGCTCAAAAGTGACAGTAAAGACACTTACAATGTTACAAAAGATTTCTATTTCAAATAAATGCTGTTCTTTTGAACTTTCTATTCATCTGTG
>NW_015547633.1:132048-134192 GCF_001515605.1 Sinocyclocheilus anshuiensis
TTCAACATTGATAATAATCAGAAATGTTTCTTGAGCAGCAAATCAGCATATTAGAATGATTTCTGAAGATCATGTGACACTGAAGACTGGAGTAATGATGCTGAAAATACAGCTGCACATCACAGAAATACATTACAGATATTCACATAGAAAACAGCTGTTTTAAACTGTAAAAATATTTCACATTTTTTACTGTATTTTTGATTAAATAATTGCAAATAGAATTTCTTTGAAAAACATCAAATTTTTAAACAATAGTCTATTTACACAGACATTCTCATGCAGGAAACCAAACGTGTGCTGATTGTCATGACAACAGCAAAGTTTCACGCAGGGTGAGAAGCAGCATGTTTTAATAAGCGCCATTGCATTTTAACACAGAGTTTGGAGGTGATCTGTACTCTTTTGATTGTATAATCAGTAACACGTTTTTGTGATTGGTCAGAGTGAATGTCATCACAGGCCGTCATACTGTATTCATAGTGTGATTTACAGTAGCGCTGATGCTCTGAATCAGAGTGGATTCTGTTCATTTCAAGACACATCGTGTCAAGTCACTGTAAAATTGTGAATGTGAAGTGTGTGTGTGTGTGTGTGTGTGTGTGTGTGTGTGTGTTTGAGATGCTCGCTGTGGGAAAGCAGTGCTCTGAAATCATCTCTCTCCGCTTGCTTTCTTAAGAGTCGATCTGAGGAGGTGCGTCTGATCAGTGCAGAACAAATCTGAGCCGCTCGAGCAGAACCGTGTTTTGTCTTTCATCACTCACGGTGAGACGCGGAATGAAGGAATCTGTCTTTCGTTTCATGTGAGCGATTCGGTAAAAAGAAAGCCGAGGGCCATGCTGACCATTTATTCTGTTACGACTTTTCATTTCAGAGCTCTGCTGGCGTGAGATTCAGATCCATCTCCCGTCTGACGCTCACAACACATCGATCGGGTATTGATTTGATCAGTCCTGGTTTAAGAATCTCACAAAGACACCACATGTTCACTGTTTCATCCCAAACTCGAATGAACAAATATGTGACCCTGGAGCAAAACCAGTCATAAGGGTCGATTTTTTTTTTATTGAGACATATAGGACAATATTTGGCCGAGATACAACTATCTGAAAATCTGGAATCTGAGGGTGCAAAAAAATCGAAATATTGAGAAAATCATCTTTAAAGTTGTTAAAATGAAGTTCTTAGCAATGCATATTACTAATCAAAAATTAAGTTTTGATATATTTACGGTAGGAAATGTACTAAATATCTTCATGGAACATGATCTTTACTTAATATCCTAATGATTTTTGGCTTAAAAGAAAAATGTATAATTTTGACCCATACAATGTATTGTTGGCTATTGCTACAAATATACCCCAGCGACTTAACACTGCTTTTGTGCTCCAGGGACACATTTGCAGATTGGATTTTGTTTTAAAAAATTTGCATTAAATTTTCATTACTGTAACTGTTTTTATTTTTTTTAAATAAAGTATATTTTCAGTAGTTTTACACAATTATTTTAGTTTTATTTTAAACCACCATTAATTCAAGTAAATTAAACAAATTCTGCCACAATATATACATGCTTTAATTTTTGAATTAAATATATTTTACCTGTTTTTTTTTATATATGAATTGTGTGTAATGGTAAAATATCCTGTAGAATAGAGGTCAAATGTGATTTGGGGTTTCGGACAGGCTTCATAAGATTGACCTGCACTACACCACTTCACATGTTTTGGAATTCTGTAATATTTACACCATTTATTTATTTATTACAAAATAAAGTTTTTTACAGTCATTTTTAGTTTTGTTTTAAACTTGCATACATTTTATTATTTAAATTGTCAAAATTATTTAAAAAAAATCTTAATACTACTATAGAATAGGCCTATTTTTTATGCACAAATTTGATTTTTTTTGTGTTTTTGACAGGTTAAATTGTATTCACTTGCACATATTTTTATTGCTGTAATTTAGCAATATTTACAGTATTTTTTACGAAAAGTTTTTTTTTCCATTTAGTTTCACTTTAAACTAGCATAAACTTTACTTTTTAAATTATATTATTATGTAAGTAAAATATTTTTTATGCTCAAATTTGATTTTGGTGTGAAATATGAGATGGCATGACAGCGGTGTGTGTGTGTGTGTGT
>NW_015547633.1:134275-134484 GCF_001515605.1 Sinocyclocheilus anshuiensis
TGTGAGTCTCTCTGTGAGTCTGTCATGTCTCTGTCGTCTTTCATTTTGGCATCCAGCACTAGAAACAGGTGCCTGTTTCCACCAATCACACACAAAAGATTCTCAGATCAATACATGCACACATATTTGCTCAACAATAACAACAAGATGACTTTCAAACAGTCAGATCACGCACACACACACACACACACACACACACAAACACACAC
>NW_015547633.1:135252-138639 GCF_001515605.1 Sinocyclocheilus anshuiensis
ACACACACACACAGACACACACACACTCACACTCACACTCACACACACACACACACACACTCACACACAGAGGCTGTGCTCCAAACCCTAGTGAGCTGCACATGTGGGCTGTATTTTAAGGCGTCACTCTTGAAACTAAGGCTGTTCCTGAAGGTAGGCTACATAACAATATGCTGCCTTTTAAGAAACCAGACATATTTTTTCTGTAGTGTGTAGAAAGATTCAGATCAGTCCTTTATGAAGTTCCAGGTTCAGTTTCAGGACGCTCCCTTAGAATACAGCTGTCTATACAGACACACACTGAGTGAATCTGTCCTGAATGCCCAGATCATATTTCACCCCATTATAAAAAGACACATTTAAGAAATTATGATTAAGGAGCATTATGTATTTGAATTACCGTGTTTAATACATTGTATATTATTTATGCAACATGATTTTATTAGTTGCATTATGATTATAACTGATCTAAATATTTATTTTATTTTATTTTATTTTATTTTTATTTTATTTTATTTTAGGGGGTAAAATTGATCTGGTTTTGTGCAACTCACCCAGACAGACGTCAGTTTTCCATCCATCGTGGCCAGATTTGTTTTTCAAATCACTACACGTGCAAATCTGATTTCTCCTCATGCGACTGTAAACACACACACAAACATTTTTGTCTCATTTGCTCGGGTCTGTCTCATTATTCTCATTTCTCTGTCATTCCATACTTAATTCCCAACTCCATTCTTTCCCTGCATCCCTTTCTCAATCGTTCCCTTGATTTCCTCCTCCTTATTTCTGCTGGGATGGAATTCTGCTCCATCATACATCATTAGGCTTCCAGCATACAGTGTGTGTGTGTGTGTGTGTGTCAGGGATGTGACTAGTGCTGTCAGCCGTAGTAAAGGTGTATAATGAATAAAAGATGGGTCGGTTCTTGACTGAATGACATATGGTAAAACTACTGCAGACTAGTCCTATTGCATGACAGCAGGCGATTTACAGGCCTACCGTCCATCATTAAGTACAGAGGTGTGTGTTCACTCACACACACACACACACTCTCTCACACACTCTCTCACTCACACTCACACACACACTCTCACACTCACACACACACACACACACTCTCTCACACACACACACACGCACTCTCTCTCACACACACACTCTCTCTCTCTCTCACACACACACTCTCTCTCTCTCACACACCCGGCGCTGTCTTGAATTCTAGAAACTCTGTCTTAGATCCTGCAATCCTGGACTGAAGGAGGAAATGATGTGTGTGAAGCTTCATAAGTTCCTGTGTGCTTCTCAAAAACACACGTCATGTGACCATGGGACTTTTTTATTTTTTATTTTTTTTACTGGACGTGAAACAATATTCACAACCCCTTTTACTTCTGTAAGATTTCATGTTTCCACGTCAAACAGGATTTTTAGCTAGATCCGGGTTTAAAAACTATTATTGTTATAATAATTATTAATAAAAATGTTAATAAGTAATTTTAAAATAAAAACAATCCAAATAAACAAAACTTACTAAAAAGATAAAATACTGTATTCGTTAAGCTGCATGTGACCATTCACCAATATTAGAGCAAATCCATGAAAATGTGAAAGGGGCATTAAAATATTAAAATACTAAACTTAATATTATAAATATAATAGTAAATATTAATATAATAAATGCTATTAGTATAATTTAATATATCTATATTAAAGTAGAATTTCTAATATAGAAATTATATATTTTAAAAAATTAAAATATATATTCAATAGAAAATTAAATATTCTTTAATTATATAAATAATTTAATATATCTATATAATGTAATTAGAGCTGTCAAAAAATTAATCGTGATTAATCGCCAGCACTAAACGTAATATATAATAAATATATATAAATAATGTTTTTTAAATAACGTTTGCAAAAAAGTTAGCCACTGTAAACATACCTAATGAAAATTCTAAGTATTGATTAATTTTCTCTCTTGTTACATTTGTATATATAATATACTACAAAAAAATGATTTTGAAAAAGTTTGTGAATCCCTGAACTAGATAAATGTGAGCCAGGAGGGGCTTTATTCATGAGCAGTTGATTGTATGGTGAAAGTGTCTGGATATGACAGCTGATGCAGAGAATACAGTCAGTTTAAAGTCATGTTTACTTGAAAGGGCTCCTGCAGTGATTTATTACCAGCGTTTGTATTGTTGTGGGCGTTTCTGCTCCTGCTCTCCTATTGGTCATTGCTGCATCTCATTACTGCTCATTTGCATAAAGCAAAACATTTCCTGCACTGTGTTCAGCATTTACAAGAATTTGATAAAATGACTGATTCAGGCCTCTTTTAGCTGTGGATCGCTTGTTCTTGAAGCAGCATGATCAAAAATACAGTTAAAATTGTGAAATATTATTATAATCTAAAACAGCTGTTTTCTATGTGAGTATCTGTTAAAGTGTAATTTATTTCTCTGTATTTTCAGCATTATTGCTCCAGTCTTCAGTGTCACATGATCTTCAGAAATCATTCTAATATGCTGATTTGCTGCTCAAGAAACATTTCTGATTATTATCCATGTTGAACACAGTTGTGCTGCACAATATTTTTTGTGGAAACCGTGATGCATTTTATTTTTCAGGATTCACAGATGAATAGAAAGTTCAAAAGAGCAGCATTTATTTGAAATAGAAATCTTTTGTAACATTATAAATGTCTTTACTGTCACTTTTGACCAATTTAATGCGTCCTTGATGAATAAAAGTGTTAATTTCTTTAAAATTCTTAAAAGTTTTGAACAGTAGTGTGTATTTAAATTCGGAAATAATAAAAATAGTGATTAAAAAAAGTCACTATGAGGTAAAATGATTGTTGCGATTAGTTATCACATCTTAAAATTCAACGTTAGAATAAGTAATAATGTGTTGTTTCAACTTAAAGTTTGTGCTTGACTATATTTTATAAGTTGCATATTATAGATTATCATAAGTGTAGTTAACTTTAGTTTAGTTAAGTTGGATATTTATCTCAATACATTTCAAGTTATTATAACTAATTGCAGCAGCAATTTTTTACAGTGAAGAAGATAAACTTAAAGATTGTTTAAAAAAAATCCTTGTGTTCGTTTAAGATTTTTCTCCCTCTTTTCCTGAAGATGTTTCTCTTAAGAAAATGCAATGTCTAAATAAGTCACTGCAATCCATTACTGCTTTTGTGCTCCAGGGACACATATACAGATTGTGCACTAAAACATCAGTCAGTAAGGTTTTAGAGCTTTATCAATTAAAACTTTTTTTACGGTCACAAAGTGACCGGTGGGATTAACAAACTCCATTAGGTGTCGTGAGCAGAGAAAGAGCAACCACTGATGATGCTCTTTCTCCAGAAGAAAC
>NW_015547633.1:138930-145334 GCF_001515605.1 Sinocyclocheilus anshuiensis
TCACACACACACACACACACACACACACAGGTGACCCACGTGTTGCTGTAGACCCGTCGTCTGATGTCTCATTACATGGGAGGAGAACAACATCCCGGAGGTCCTGCGTCTCCGCTGCACTTCTGACAGACGAACAGATGCAACAGAAGCTTGTTAAATATTTAGGCTTGGAAATCCAGTCCAGTATCATCAAACACGCATGAGATGCTACAGCAGAGGGTAAGACAACAGACAAACAGCCCAAATATACTGAGAAAAGACAATCAGTCTGTGAACAGAAGCGTGTAGATTACAACACGGCTAATGTGTAAGTGTGTGTGCTAGTTATGAAATAAGACGGAATTTGTCACTCTAATTTGTTAACTGTGTGTGTGTATGTGTGTGTGTGTGTGACCAAATGTCCCCACAAGGATAGTAAAACAAAAAAAAATAAATTAATACTTTTATTCAATGCTTGCTGTTCTTTTAAACTTTTTATTCATCTGTGAATCCTGAAAAATAAAATGTATCAAGGTTTCCACAGAAATATTGTGCAGCACAACTGTTTTCAACATTGATAATAATCAGAAATGTGAAAAATAGGATCAATAGAATGATTTCTGAAGATCCTATGACACTGAAGACTGGAGTAATGATGCTGAAAATTCAGCTTTGATCACAGAAATAAATTACAGTTTAACAGATATTCACATAGAACACAGCTGTTTTAAATTGTTATAATATTTCACAATATTTGATGGATTTTTGATCAAATAAATGCAGCCTTGGTGAGCAAAAGAGACTTCTCTGGAAACGTTAAAGAACATGAAGATGCCAAAAATAGCTCACTTGAGATAGAAGTGAATGAGTAAATTAAATGACCATTGTGACTCTTTATTTTCCGAGGAACTAACCCAAATTTAACATATTTCATTATTAACTGTAAATTGATTGCTAATAATAGAATTGATGCCTCAGGTCAGGTTTGATGCCGAAACAGCAGTTTACATATAAAGATATATGGCAAATAATCAATGAATTTTCATTTTGTGCTGAACTATTGTTATGTAAGTATACATGCTGTCCATTAGTTCTCATTCTAGCTGAAATAATTTACATTTTAACATTTCTTATTTGTGTTTCTTTCTCTTCTCTAGGCTTTACACTGTGCAATATTAAATGTCAAATGAGCAGTATATACAAAATGCAAGCAATTGTAGCATGTTTTCAGGATAATAACACACGTGGGTTTTCTGTCTTCCCTCTACAACACGCAGTCGGTGTAATTAACGAGTCTCTCCACAGTTTCACATTTTAATTGCTCCTGCCAGCTGATGTCTCCAGCTCCTCTCAGGGTGTGAAAATCATAAAAAATACATATATATATTCTGTGCAGTTTGTGCTTTCTGCCTGCTTTTTGTCCTCTGGTGTGGACAGTGGTTAGTTTTTTAGTTGTTAATCGGAGACTTTGTGAAGTTCACGGCGGAAGAGGCCCGGCGGCCGTTCATTACCACATCCGTAGTTCTGCGAATGAGCGGAGAATAATGAACTGTAATGTCCCGTGTCGCTCATCAGTGGCTCGCCTCCTCACGACGGACTGGTGACCCTGGTTTTCTCTGTGAATAATGAGCACCGGTCAGCGGAGCTCGGTGGGGTTGTTCTCACTAATCATGCAGGTGTGAGAGTCGAGGACGGCCTGCCTGCTTGAGCTCTGTTATTAAGACCGTTCACTTGATGACTAAGCAGGGTCTGTCCTTACCAGTGTTGAGATTAATGCATTACGAGTAACTCAAGTTACGTAATCAGATTACTTTTTTAAGTAACTAGTAAAGTAATGCATTGCCTTTTAATTTAGAGGGAAATATCGGAGTTACTTTTTCAAATAAGCAACTCCAGTTACTTTGTTTCCCATGTATTGACTGACAGCTCTGGTGTTGCCATGGTGACAGAAATCAGGAGTAAGTGCAGAGGCGTTCCCCCGGTTTCACAAACAAGGCTTAAGCCTAGTCCCAGACTAAAATGTAAGTCTGAGCTGTGTCAACTAAAAGAAACTTGCACTGGCTGATCTTAAAATTTATCAGTGTCTTTGTTTTGGCTCAAGATGCACACCAGTAATGTGTTTTCTAAGGTACGTTTATGAAAAATTACTTAAATGTCCTAATTATACTATGGCCTAATCCTGGCTTAGTCTAAGCCCTGTCTGTGAAACCAGGCCGTTGTGTGTGAACATGATCTTACTGTAGTTCTAGACTAAATATGAACATGTGTTTACTCATCTCACCAGCAAAAAAACAGATTCAGTATTCCTCATAATCAATAAAAACAGTCAAATGCAAACTCAGAATATAAAGCCCAGTTCACACCAAGAACGATAACTTTAAAATAACTATAAAGATAACGATATTAGCCTTCACACCAGCGAACGATATTTTCAGTAAGCGCACGCTCGTCTGCCACTTTAAATTCTCGTGCTCGTTATAGCAGGACTGATTCTGATTGGGTGTCGATGTTTTTATCGTTCGTCAGCAGGAAAAAATAGTTCTGAAAGTGATTCCAATGATATCGTTTCTCTTCTCTTCTCTGTCCTCCTCCCCCTCCTCCTTCATCAACTCTTACAGCTGATGACTTTGCAATATTCTTCATAAATAAAACAAGAAACATCAATGACCAATTCTCCATACCACAAACCAATGATAACTTCATAACGACAAATACTCATTCTCTCTCCTCCTCTCAACTCTCGGAGACGGACGTTTCCAAACTTATCCTTTCCAATCATCCTACTACCTGTCCACTTGATCCTATCCCCACTCACCTCCTTCAGGCCATTTCTTCTTCAGTCATACCTGCGCTTACTCACATTATCAACAACTCTCTTCACACTGGTACATTTCCCACAGCATTCAAGCAGGCTCGGGTATCCCCACTGCTTAAGAAACCCTCTCTAAATCCACTTTTAGAAAACTACAGACCGGTATCCCTTCTTCCGTTCATTGCAAAGACACTTGAGCGAGTTGTGTTCAACCAACTCTCTATGTCCCTTGCACAGAACAACCTCCTGGACAACAACCAATCTGGCTTCAAAAGCGGCTGCTCAACTGAGACTGCCCTGCTCTCGGTTACTGAAGCCCTGAGACTGGCAAGAGCAGCCCAGCCAACCCAGCACTTCCATCACAACTTCTCTATACAGTTGGGTTCGTCAACCATAACTCCTTCCAGGACAGCCAGGAATCTTGGAGTTGTGATGGATGATCAGTTAAGCTTCACAGACCATATTGTTACAATGGCCCGGACCTGCAGCTTTGTGGGCCTTCCAGCGTGTACTATCAAGCCTCTGCAACTGATCCAGAATGCAGCAGCAAGAGTGGTCTTTAATGAGCCGCAAAAATCTCACGTTACACCTCTCTTCATCAGTTTACACTGGCTACCAGTAGCTGCTCGCATCAAATTCAAGGTACTGATGTTTGCCTACAAGACAACAACTGGCGCTGCACCAATATACCTAAACTCACTAGTTCAAACTTATGCGCCCTCCAGAAGCTCGCGTTCTGCAAGTGAACGACGCCTCGTGGTGCCATCCCAAAGAGGCTCAAAATCACTATCACAGACCTTTTTCTGGACTGTGCCCAGCTGGTGGAATGACCTCCCGATCTCAATTCGAACAGCTGAGTTTTTGGCCATTTTCAAAAAACGTCTAAAGACACATCTTTTTCGCCAGCACCTGACGAACTAATGCTAGCACTTACCTATTCTATTCTATTCAGTTCTATTCTATTCCATTCTATTCAAAAAAACACCCTAGCTATGTGTACTTGTCACAGCACTTGCATACTGTTGCTCTCTCGTTCGTCTGATTGCTTCTGGTGCTCTCCTCATTTGTAAGTTGCTTTGGATAAAAGCGTCTGCTAAATGATTAAACGCAAATGTAAATGTAAATATTAAAAATAAACAAGAAAGCCCTGCCCAGATTTAAAAAGTAACTAAAAAGTAGCGTAACGCATTACTTTCCATAAAAAGTATAAGTAACGTAATTAGTTACTTTTTTAGGGAGTAACTATTGTAATGCTTTACTTTTAAAAGTAACTTTCCCCAACACTGGTCGAAGGTTCCATTAAAGGGGTCATATGATGCTTTTTTAAAGATCATTATTTTGTGTATTTGGTTTAACAGAATATGTTGACATGCTTTAATGTTCAAAAAACACATTATTTTTCAAATACTGTACATTATTGTAGGTCCTCTATGCCCCGCCTCTCTCAAACGCTTCGTTTTCTACAAAGTCCCTCCTTCCGACAAGCGCAGTCTGCTCTGATTGGCCAGCTGACCCAGTGCATTGTGATTGGCCGAACACCATCTTGGTTAACATGTTTTTCAATTAGAGTATGTAATGTATAGATGTGATCAGATGTACGGTAATTTGGTAAAAATCCGATTTGGCTTCTGCTCAGTACATTGTGCGTGGTGATGAAGTCTAATAGTCGAGCATTTATTATGCTACAGAATAACTTTCCCAGGTTGCTGCTGATTCAGAAGCGCCAGATTGTCATAGCAAAGTCAGAATTACCTCCTCTCCTAGGTTCACGAAACGGCCATCCATAAAATGCATTGCTGTTCTGTTGTAAGTAATCTTAAAGATTCCTAAATGCATCTACTTTCGGAAGGCCAAATAAAGTGCTTTTGTTTTCGCCTAGAAACACACAGCGTCTCCCTGACATGCTGCTTCAACACTAACTGCGGTTACTGAAACCACGCCTTCTTTCTTTGCGTGCACATTTGGGTGGCATTATGCTAATATTTCCACATAGTGAGGTAGACATGTGGGGGCGTGTTAGAACGAGCTGTTTTAGGAGGGCGTGGCAGAGTCTTAACTTTGATAAAGAATATCTCTTTGGTTTTGAGACTTTAGTCTTTGCAACTTCAGGGATCTTATCTATGCACAACCAGCTTGTAACACTCCAAAGAGAAAGGAAAACTTGAAATCGCATCATATGACCCCTTTAAGAACCTTTAACATCCATGGAATTTTTTCATTGCATAAAAGGTTTTTTTATAGTGGAAAAAGGCTCTTATTTTTTTTAAATGCTCTTCAAACTAAGAAAAAAAAGGTTATTTTAAGAACTGTTCACTAAAAGTTTCTTTGAAGATCCAAAAATTGTCCTTTGTTTTTAAAAATAAAGGTTCTTTTTTGGCATTGATGGTTCTATGAAGAACCTTTAACATCTATGGAATCTTTCCACTGCACAAAAGTTTTATTATAGTTTAAGGTTTCAGGTTATAAAAATGTTCTTCAAACTTAATTGACAAAAACCTTTTTGGAGCCTTTATTTTTAAGAATGTTGTTTCAAAGCAGCTTATGATGTTAATGTATATAATATCTTAATATCTTCATGCCGTATAGTCAAATATAACAGATTAGAGCTGGATTTTTTTGCGATGAATAAATAATTAAGCATTTGAGATTTTCTATATACTGCAGTATGTTTGCTTTATTTGAGTAATGCCATTAAATACAGTAGCATCATGACATCAGTAGATTTGGATATTGTTATGATACTTCTTTTGTAGCTGCAGCAGAGGAGGATATTTTAATTGACTAATGCAATAAATTTAGATCTGTTTCTCACATGCATCACTTGATATCAGTAAGTCTGGATGCTGTTATAATGCTTTTTTGTCCTTTTTTGGAGCTAATAGTCTAACTTTGAATGGGAAAGATGTCATGATGGCGAGTAAGGAGCTGTGAGTTCTAGCAGATTCTGGCCGTCGGTGAGCAGAAGTGTGAGAGGATTTCTGGAGGTTAAAAACGACTAGTATTTTAGCTGTACGGCGGCAGACGCAGGAGGTCCAGTGGTAGATGGCAGATTTAATTTGACACGAATGAAAGCGAGGCGGTGAGGGACAGAAAGTCTGTTCAACGTGCCATATGGTTTTGAGGTGACATCTCATTTTCACAATCAGCGTTTTCCAGGTTTTTCATCCATATCTATCTATATTTTTTAAAGTAATTGCAGATGCAGGCAATTTTAACTTTAATGTGCAAGACTTTCAGTTATTCTAGCTGTACAAAAACAGCTCGTTATGCTGTTTAATACTGCAAACTGGTGTTTGTTTTGCGCATGGAAAGAAATAACAGAGGTGTTTTTAAAGTGGAGAGGCCAAAATAATCAAAGAAGAATAATGATTTTCATTTCGCCAACAAGTTTTAACAGATTGGCCTTCATCAGGGCTAAATTCTTCTTCCTCTTCCTCTTATTATTATTATTTTATTTATGTATTTATTTATTTTACTATTTACTTCATAAAATAATACACTGTTTTTAGTGCAAATATTTTTACTGTTTACTGCACTTAATTTTTCTAGTTATAAATGTTTATACTTTTTAGTGTGTGTGTGTGTGTGTGTGTGTGTGTGTGTGTGTGAGTGT
>NW_015547633.1:145562-148514 GCF_001515605.1 Sinocyclocheilus anshuiensis
GTGTGTGTGTAAGTGTGCGTGCGTGCGTGCGTGTGTGTGTGTGTCGCTCTGCCTAACCTGTATTCTGTGTCAGTTTGTGGCTGCGGTTGTAAACCTGTGTTTTATTGTGTTTTTGGCCCCGTGTGGAGTCAGGGATGAGACAGCGGCGCGAGGAGCACAAGTCAAGCGTCCGACTGAGATTCGCTGGAGATGATGGGATGCTCTCTACAGGGAGCAGCAGAGAGAGAGAGAGAGATAATAGAGAAACTCTTGTATATTTTGGGAGAGAAAGAAAAGTGTAACCACCTGGCAGCGCAGTATGTGTCCTCCTGCCATCAAATGAGGGACAAACGCTGATCCCTCTTTTCCATTTACAATTGCTCTCTGTATTCATTTACTTTGTCCTTTTTTTCTTCTTCATTGTGATGAGATGGAAATGTATGTGTGTTTATTTTATTTTCCCGCTTTTTTATTCAACAGTATGTTGTATAATATATTTATTGCTTTGGAAACATTGTGAAATGTTACACAGTCATGCCAATAAAGCTCATTTGAATTGAATTGAGACAGAGAGAGAGAGAGAGAGAAAGAGAGATTTTTTTAATTTACACACTGCAAAAAAATGCTTTTCTTACTTAGCTTTAATGTCATGTTTCCAGCCAAAATATCAAAAAATTCTTAAATCGAGAAGGATTTTCTAGACAAGTAAAAATTATTGTCTTTTTTTCTTTTCTTTTTTTTTTTTCAGAAAAAAAAAGTCAAAATTAAGTGACTTTTTGCTTAGAACAAGTAAAATAATCTGCCAATGGGGTTTCAAACAGAAAACAAGATTATTTTGTTTACCCCACTGGTAGATTATTTTGCTTATTACAAGCAAAAAGTCACTTAATTTTGATTTGTTTTTTTCTGGAAAAAAAAAAAGACAATCATTTTTACTTGTCTAGAAAATCCTTCTTGATTTAAGAATTTTTAGATATTTTGGCTGGAAACAAGACAAAGATATCTAAGTAAGAAAAGCATTTTTTTGCAGTGCAAAAGCTTTTATTTACAAAAATAAATATACATTAATATACATAGACTCAAGTAACAAGTATCAAGTTGCAACTAAATACAAATCAATAAAGTGTAACAATTAATTCGTCTTCAAAAATGTTACATAGAGCATCATTACAGCACCAAGTATTTTCAAAAGAAAGCAGATCATCAATGCATTTATAGTAGTAAAAATCTATTAAATTTCTAGATTGCACCATGGTTAAAAAACAATGCAACAATATTTTATACTATATCCAGACGGTCTCTCGTGATAATATCAGCACGCCTGCTATCTGTATAGGAAGCATCTTTGACTTGATGATCCTGCTCTCTCTCTCTGTCTCTCTCTCTCTCTCTCTCACTCTCTCTCTCACACACACACACTCTCTCTCTCTCTCACACACTCTCATTTCAATTCAATTCATATTGCTTTATTGGCATGACATACTTAGGTACATATTGCCAAAGCATTGTACATAGCAGAATAAAAACAAACAAAACAAAAATACATATAATATACATCCATAAACAAACAAAACAAAAATAAATGTAAAATACATCCATATATATATTTATATAAACATTGATGGTACTACTAATGCAGATGTGTTCACTCTTTAACTCTTAGCTTGTGGCATTTATAAATATAATGTGCTACCAAAGAGGAAGTAGGTCCTTCACCAAGTAATATTCTTAATTTGTGGTTTTCATGGAGCGACTGGAACTCAGGAATGTTCTGCTGTATTTGACTGTACAGTGAGTCTCTTAAGGACGTGTATTTGTCACAGTGAAGGAGGAAGTGCTCCTCCGTCTCAACTGATCCTGATCTACATTCAGTACAGATTCGCTCTTCTTTAGGTAACCACGTGTTTTTATGTCGTCCTCTCTCTATGGCCAGCTGGTGGTCACTCAGTCTGTACTTGGTCAGTAAATGTCTGTGTGTTATCTCTCTCTCTCTCTCTCTCGCTCACTCTCTCTCTCTCATTCTCACTCTCTCGCTCTCATTCTCTCTCTGTCTCTCTCTCTCTCTCTCACTATCTCTCTCTCACACACTCTCACTCTCTCTCTCTCTCTCGCCCCGCTCGCCCCCCCAGAGAGCTGGCTGTTACCTGTCACTGTTTCTGCCTGCAGGCGTCTGAACCCGGCTGTCACCGTGCCCGCTGGAAGAGTCACCTTTCTGGGATATGAATCCTAATGAGGTGGGGGGGAAGCCAAGACAGATGGGGAGGAGTGGAGGTCTGACAGGCCAGCGCTCCGCTGAGCTGCCAGATTATTTTTGGTCATTTATAACTGTAGTTACTTAAAAATACTGTGCTGTGAATCTGGCACAGGCACAAGAGAGCCTCGAGCGCGGTCAAAAACCTCATGACACACGCTCGTCTGACAGCACTGTCATCTTATGAATCTTTTTATGTCACGCTAATTGTATAATTCAGTGAAAAAGTTCATTTTATCCAGTGAATGAATGTTTTTTTCATCTCACTTGATTATTTTCTTGTTGTAAAGTGAACTAAAAAAGCTTCACGTTATGAACAAAAAAACTCAAAACCGTCAAATTCATATTGTATAGAACAGGGAGTTTTTGACTCTGAATTCTGATTGGATGAGACATTTGAGGGTGCTAGAATAGCCGATATACAAACACCTGTGACGGCATATATATATATATATATATATATATATATACTGTATATATATGTAATCTCATTCCTCTACTTCTACCTGACTCCCATTACATGTCTGTCTCTCAGCCAGTGAAATATCGGCCTGAATCGCATTAAAATGACAAAGATATAATCATAATTCCTCTAAACATCCCAGTCCTGCAGTAATGCACCGCAGTATCCATCTGAATAAACACAACTATATGACAGGCTCTCCAATCATATTAGTCGGCCGTAGCAGGATGAACACACACACACACACACACACACACGC
>NW_015547633.1:148542-148924 GCF_001515605.1 Sinocyclocheilus anshuiensis
TGCATTATTACATGTTTCTTTGGTTTATTATTTTGTGTATTATTATATCATATTTCAAGATTTTTTTTAAATAAGTAAAATAATAAAATTTATAAAATTAAATAAAATTAAATAATTAAATATTTGAATAAAATTAAATAATTAACAAAATTATATATGTGTGTGTTTTTATAATATATATAATTTAAATATATGATTTAATATTATTCTTTATAATTATATATTTACATTATGTATGCATGTACATACATAAATACATATATTTTAAAATACGAGTGTTTACATCAAATCTCTAAACACATTTCTGCTGTTCCATCATATTGTGTGTGTGTGTGTGTGTGTGTGTGTGTGTGTGTGTGTGTGTGAGTGTGTGTGTGTGTGT
>NW_015547633.1:148934-167320 GCF_001515605.1 Sinocyclocheilus anshuiensis
ACACACACACACACACGCACACGCACACACACACACACACACACACACACACCCAGCGGGGGAAATGAGGGTTTTACACAAACAAAAGCTCTCATTAGAGATGTGTGGCCCGTGTCACCTCATCATGGAAATGTTGCTGAGCCTGGAGACACACATTCCAGCAAACACAAACACATACCGTATAGATATATATTTATACATGCCTCACTGTTCTCTCCAGACTTTACAACAGAGCTATAGTAAAGGTTTTCTGTGATGTCTTCTGCATGCATGTATTTTACAGATTTTTCAATCGGATGCTTGTTTTCTTTACAATTCACTGATGATTCCATATGTTTTATTGACCACTTCTGAGTGAAGTTTGAGTGATTAGATCACAACACATTTTGGGTTGCATCTACATCTCACTGTAAAATAAATAATAGTAATAATTATAAATAAATACATTTGTTTACTTCACTTTTTGTCAAGTATTTTCACCTTGACTTCCTTTTTTAAGTTTTCAGTGCCAAAGTTCATGTTCATTTAACCTAGTTTGGCTTATTTTCTTAATTCAACCAAATAAATAATTTTATTTTAATTGTAAATAATTATTTTAATTTAAAATGTTTCAGTCATGTTTAGGTTGACACTGACTTTATGCATTCCCATTTAAATTAATTTCTACTAAATGAAATGTAAAATTTTTATTTAAAAAATTTAAAAATATAAAATTAAATATAATACTTTGGTACTGAAAACTTAAAGTACTTTCACCCTACTTTAACTTATTATGAATTCAAATAACTTTACATTTGTCAAGTTGAAAATATTTAATATTCTAAGTACTGTAAATACAGCTTAACTGAGATAACTGAAAAGTTCATTTTTACAGTGCTGTATTTAGCACTGTTTTTGATCTGATTATGGATGTTAAATGATAAATGAAATGAACATTAAGAAATGAAGCCTCTTGTAACATCTAATTTCTTTTATATTTTGAAATACTGTACTGTTACCTCAAAATGTTTGTAAAAGGTGAAAATATCAGTTACCTAGAAATTCTCTTGATTACATGTTTCTAAACTCAACGTTTTTTTTTTTTTAATAACAGCCCAGAGGAAAGTGAAAACAGGAACATCCTTTAATATTAAACTCTTTTTTTCCTGCAAACAAATGAAATGAACTGCCCAACAACTTGCAGTGTTGTTCTCTTTCCCAATCGATAATGCCGATAGTTTATATTATCATAAGTTAAAGGTCAGCAAAATGCTAATGTAAGTTTCTCATCAAATCGAATCACAAAACCATTCGTTTTATTTCACTTAACATTATGGTATATCGAGCATTTGCCTGTAAGATTCCAGTTGCGTTGTTTTTGCCATGCAGCAAACCAAAATAGTGACTTTTTTGTAAAGTTCCCAGCAAGTTATATGTGGAAAAACCTTGCAAACTCAGATATCTGACAGGTCGCCTGTACATTTTTAAGCACACTGTACTCTCTCTCTCTCTATGATTTGTGTTCTTCTAAAGTGAATCTGGCTCGTTCTGTTCTTAATTTGTGCTGATGTAATTAACAATTTGGCTTTGTCATTGTGATTTACCGTTTGCTGCTTTCTCTCTGCTGGCGACAGTGGAAGTCTAAACAAAGAATCTTTACCACTATGTGATTTTCTATTAACAAACGGCAGAATCTAAGCACCTTCAGCATTGCACTAATGGTAAATAAGTCAATGCATGCATAGATGTTCAATTGTTCAATGCACTTTTTTGCTTGCTGCATTATTGTTTGTTTATAAGGCTGTGTTGCTTTAGCAAAGTTACTGCATGGTAATGGTGGTGGATTGCTAAACAGTGCATGCATGAACAATCTCAGGAAGTAGAATTCAATTTAAAGGTTTATCTTAACTGTACTTAAACTGTGATCTTAAAGCTTCTTCAGATGTTTTAGTGTAAATACATTGAATTGCACACACTTGGACTGCCACTGTTCAAAGGAGAAAATAAGATTTTAAGTGCAAATACTATTCAAATAGCAGTATCCACCTTTTTTCCCTACGCCTTATGACGCTTTGCACAAATTATGGGAGTAACTTAAACAATCAGCAAAAGGTTTGCTCTATGAACGCAATAATAAGCACTGGGTGCATCACCCTTCAACCATCGAACATTACAAGGAAATTTAAAAGTGTAAAAGCATTAACAAATTACTTTCAACATACCACGAATAACTCCTAAAGATCCTCCTTCTACCCGCAGCAATATTACAGACATGATAAATATCATTATAGCGATATATGTCTATATTTCGCAACAATTAAATTTTACAGCATGCGTGTGAAAACAAACCTGGAAAGAGACGTGAGGATTTGGGGGAGAAAAATTAAGTGTATTCCATTATTTGTGGTTTATAAAGTGAATTAAATCGAGAGAGCAGACCACAAATGCACAGTATATGTTGTCTTTTTTCATTCACTCACGGTGGAATACAAAGGAAACATGATAAAGTCTTTAGATATCATTGTTATATCACATCACATTAATATACCAAAAGTACCCTTACGAAAAAGACGTTTATTCAAGTGTGCTATTAGTATACTTCTTTTAAACTAAAAATAGGAATTCTGAAAATAGAAAATGAATGGAAATGTACAGCCCATTCAGTCAAAATGACGGATAAGGATTATTTGTAGCGCAATCTTATGATTTGAAATTATTTGTTGCAGTCTTTTTTGAGTAGAATTCCAAACCGGAAGTGCCTCCCATATTTTAAAACACATAAGTAGTCTAGTTAGGAAAAAGGTGGATATGACGAGACACTATATGTTTATTTTCTTGACAGTTATTCTATTGTTGGCTAAAAGGCTAAAAAACAAATGCACACACAATTGTTTTGCATGACGTGGATTGTATGCTCGTAAATATGGCGATCGCTTGTGTCAGAAACGTTCTGCTCTTCGGTATTACGTTATAGTTCATTAGTACACATACACACCGTGTGATAGAGGCGAACTCTCTCCTCTTGTCGTGCCAGAATGAGTGCGTTGATTTGCAGAGGGCGAAGTGGAAAGATGAGTGGATACGTGAGAAAATTGCGCCCATTTTTCCCGCCCATGTTCATTCATTTGCACGGTTCTCTGGGAAATAGAAAGCGCGCGCTTTAGCAGCCCGCCAAAATCACCTGCCAACTTCAATACTGCACGAGCCGCGGGATCACAATGGAAACGAAACCAACGGAGCATTTATTTCGATGGTCCAAAAATATGTATCCATGAAGGCAATTTACTTAGAAAATGTGGTAGAATTCTGAAAGTGTGTTGTTGGGGAGGCGACGCTGTAGGTTGCATATTTACATTTTGTCCTTTGAGTTTTTAAGGTCATTCGGTTTCGATTAATCGTTTTCTTTCTCAATTATGTATAACCCGCCAGGCTGTCATTTAACGCTGCTGAAAAACAAACAAACAATAGAAACCATCACAGAAATTATACTGGTTTACAGCATTACATACCAACTTTTAATCATTAAAACCATTTTAAAAAATGTTTTTCTGTAGTGTAATTTGGGACATGTTCCACACTGGAAAAAAATTATTAATTGAATTTACTAAAAAAAATGTAAGGTAAGTGGTTGCAATCAATTTATTTTAGCTACATTTAAATAAATTAACTTTCAACATTTTTTATTTAAATGTAGCTCAAATAAATTGTTTGCAACCACTTACCTTAAAAAAAAATGTTGCATCATTTTTTTTCAGTGCATTAGGATTTAGTGGTTTTAACAAGCCACCAATAGAAGGAGACCGAGACAGCACAGTACTGTACAGTTTCCATTAAAACCAGTACAAGTCCCATTATAACCAGTAAAACCATTACAAATTCTGTGATGGGTTCTATTGGGGGGGTTCAGCAGGGTGTGTTGTTTGGAGGATTTTCAGTCACATTTTTAGTGTTCTTGTCAGTAGTGTGTAGGTTGCATATTTTAGTAGGCTATGCTTTTACATTTTGTCCTTTGAGTTTTTAAGGTCATTCGGTTGTATAGCACTCTAGCACTCTCTATTCTAATTCTATTCTTAAAAAAAACACTAGCTTCTCTATTCTTTTTGTATTCTGTTTGTTATCTTTTTATTTGTTATGCAATTAACAAAAAGCAAAACAAAAAGCCTCTAGCTTGCTCTATGCTTTTTCTGTTCTATCTGGGTTTTTTTTTTTTTATTATATAGCTAATTTAAAAAAAAACTTGCTATGTGTACTGCGTTAAGCTTACTGAGACTGGTCATAGCACTTGCATATCATTGCTCTTTTGTTGATTTTGATTGCTTCTATTGTAAATCGCTTTGAATAAAAGCGTCTGCTAAATGACTAAATGCAATGTAAATGTATAACAGACCGGCGGTGGTTTAATTGCAAGTCTACATTAGATGTTTTCCGTCAGTCATTCGCAAGGGGGCGATGAAGGGCTTCATTGCTCTCCATCTGCAGCTCAATCAGAGGTGCGATGATGGACATAAACTTTGAGGCGTTAGTGTTCGTTACTAAACATATCCTCGCCTTTATTCCCTGCCTAACATTTGTGCATTCTGCTGACATGTAGTCTCAAAAATGGCCAGAAAGATCCGCTCGCCTCTTTTCCACATCTCATTCTCTCTCTCTTTCCGTGTGTTTGTGTGTTTATGCGTAAGCGATGCTTTTTAAAGATGTTGAATTGACAAAAAAAAAAAAAAAGCATTTATTCCGAACGGAATTATCTGCACAGATTATCGCGCCGTCGGCACAGATTGCACGTTTCATATTTCAACACGGCGAACAGCTGTGAGACAAGATGCACTTTAAAGCCATTCAAAATTAAAATTGCCTTTGGGAAGATTTGTTCATCTCTTTCATTCTATTTGTACAGGTTTCGCGTTCTTGCCGAGTTATGCATCTCTGAAGAATTCATCTATATTAGCACAATTATGTGTGGATGAATAACTCAAGAAAACTTTTAGTGAATGCAAAATTCATTTGGAATATAAGAAGTAGGTACGCCAACTTTTGGCACCGTTCTGTGCGCGTAAAAGACGCGCTGGAGCTTGTTTGACCTGTTGGCGTTTAAAATCGAAATTAGCACGTTTCGTCGCGAGCGCGAGAGAGAGAACGAGACGCCAAGTCTACACTGAGCGTGCGCTTCGGAGTGAGAGAGAGAACGCAACACAGTTTCTTTTTTAAACACCAAACGGGCGCGGTAATGAGGGCATTAGGCGAGAACGCCAGCTGACAGCATAAGTTTGCACCGTTCCCACGCCAACTTTTCACCTCCGTGAACCTGCGAATGGATGTGCGCTTCACTAATGACAAGGACTTCAAGAGCTGAACCTCCTTGGCTGCCTTAATAACTCCGAGAGCGCTGGTTTGTGCTCGCAGTCAGTTACAGAGTTCGTTCCTCTCGGATGTTTTCTGCTTGGTGATTTGTGTCCGGTTTATGTTTGCTCAACGGGACTAGTGTTCGCGAACGATGAGGCTGCTCTGCTGGAGCGTTCTGCTGTTCATCCAATGGATTCTGAGAAAGGTATGAAGCACGTTTCTGTGAGTTTAGCATCTGGAAATGTGACACAATAAAACGAACGTCTCTGTGAACTTGCAGATCAGTGTGGGCTGCGTTCCAAATCAGAACTTGTTAAAGTACTTGCGCGTAAAGTGATTGTTTTTGCGCTGTTCTTTCAAAATAAAAAAAATACAAAATAACCATAAAGCAGAAAAATCACAGTAGCTATAGTTTCAGGTGGTGAGCTCGAAAAGCTGAAATGCTCTTGAAAATCTACTGGGAATTTAATATTATGAGGATATAGGTTCACATAGCGTATTGAATATTCAAATCTAGTATCACATATGTGACCCTGGAGCACAAAACCAGTCAAAAGGGTCAATTTTATGAAATTGAGATTGATGCATCATCTAGAAGCTGAATATGTAAGCTTTTCATTGATGTATGGTTTGTTAGGATAGGACAATATTTGGCTGAGATACAACTATTTGAAAATCTGGAATCTGAGGGTGCAAAAAAATCAAAATATTGAGAAAATCATCTTTAAAGTTGTTCAAATGAAGTTCTTAGCAATGCATATTACTAATCAAAAATTACGTTTTGATATATTTACAGTAGGAAATGTACAAAATATCTTCATGGAACATGATCTTTACTTAATATCCTAATGATTTTTGGCATAAAAGAAAAATCTATAATTTTGACCCATAGAATGTATTGTTGGCTATTGCTACAAATATACCCCAGCGACTTAAGACTGCTTTTGTGCTCCAGGGTCACATATGAATTCACGTACTGTATCTAAAGTGCATGCATACGTATGTGTGTGTGCGTTTTAGAGAAAATAGAGCTAGAGGTGTTGGGATGTGCATCTGTCTCTTGGAAGCAATTTAAAATTGATACCATATGCACATATTGGAAAATATTACTTAACACTTCAATTAAAATATAATTTCTCTGATTATACTCATGCAGAATTATGTCAGTGTAATATATATGAAAGTCTCTCATAAACAGGCATCTATGTGAGCAGTTACACCCATATCGCTGTCAGACGCTGACCCTCATCTTCACTTCATGCTGGCTTTGCAGTGGCCTGGTGTGAAGAATACAGCGTTTTAATTTCACATTTCTGCATCATGCTTAAGAGAACAGTTTCCTTGCAGCTGTTTAGAAACGACAAAATCCTGCTGCTGATAATAACATCAGAGCATTAACGTGACAGCAAAACAGCTTTCTGATGGCTTACCTTGAAATAAAACATTTTATGACGAAGTTTCATCATCGGATGTGAACAAAAACGAGTCTTTCTGACAACTTGCAGCTTGTCTGGAGACTTAAAAAGCATTTTTTATCTCAAAAAGGCTACGCTTTCCTGTTTATGACCCGGTTCATCATCACTTTTCTTTAAACCATCACAGTTATTCACTGAGGAATCAAATACACAATCAGCTGCTTAAATCACACACACACACACACACACACACTCTCACACACACACACACACACAGAGAAAAAAGGCGAGTTTTGGGGTTGGGCGAGTGCATTTTTTTATAAAGCACGCAGCATCTTATTGATGATCCCATTGCTTCCCTCTGTAAGTGTGATCATGTCATAATGACCCAACGGTAAATCACAGTCATATATCACAGTCGAATCTTTAATGCTTGCACAGCTCCGCTTTATTAATGTCTTTATTCTCTTCTCCACATTTGTTCAATATAATCTAATTTTTTAATGTGACTCATTTTTAGGCATCAAAGATCCATACCTCACGCTTTATAAGTGGAATGATTATTAAAGCATATTTTACTTTAGCCTACATTTTTATGGCAGTGCGCGTCGAGAGGCTGAGATCTACAGCGGTTCGCTCTTAAGCCCATCTCTTGATGTTTGTTCCCACAATGCAACTTGTGCGTATAAAATTGCACGTATTTCAGGCTGGTTTTCAGGGCCCATCACATGTCATAAGTGTGCTCAGCGGAACGGTGTGTTAGTGCGTTGTGAAATGAATGCTGTCTTATCCTCTCCTAATAAATGGATCCAATTTACAAAGCTGTATTCAAAAAAAAAAGTTGCATCAGCAGGAGGTTCTTCTCACCCTCTCGTTCAGACCCCACCCGCTTACTTGTGTAATCCATCATATTAATGATAAAAGCAATCGTATTACTGACTCCAGCCAGAGTGGTGCCTTTATTTCTGGATTTCATGTCTCATCTTGTGTGCTCAGCGGAACGATGTGTTAGTGCGTTGTGAAATGAATGCTGTCTTATCCTCTCCTAATAAATGGATCCAATTTACAAAGCTGTATTCAAAAAAAAAAGTTGCATCAGCAGGAGGTTCTTCTCACCCTCTCGTTCAGACCCCACCCGCTTACTTGTGTAATCCATCATATTAATGATAAAAGCAATCGTATTACTGACTCCAGCCAGAGTGGTGCCTTTATTTCTGGATTTCATGTCTCATCTTTGATGATTGATATGATAAGAGGATATTGTGTTGCTATTAAAGAGCATGTTTTTACATGCAGGCTATATTTTTGCCCTTTTATTGTGCAGTTTGTGCAGTTTTGTCGCTCTGATTGACAGGTGATGCATCTGAGTGTTATTAGATTGCAGGTTGTGTGTGGTTAATGCATGCTAAAGATGTCATGCATATGTGTGCGTTTTAACATGCATTCATTAAAAACAGTGCTATTTTGTTGGAAATTGATTTTAAAGGATCTCAGCGGATGTTAGTGCTGTGTTTTGTGGTTTTAGAGTTATTCACTAATGATGATATGTCAGCTGATTAACAGTGTCTTGAGGTTAATGAATACTGTAAATAAACGGCTCTCCTTTGACTGAAGGCTGCAATTAAAGTGAATTATTGGGGAAGCCCTGCGCTGTGGTTTTCATATTGACGCGGCAGTGGATTTGTCTCACTTAAACCATGTCCTAACCAGGCGCGAAACGACTAGAAGTAATTCATCTGTCCAAGCTGAAAGCCAATGACTAATGTGTCATAGAGCGCAACAGTGACTGTACACTTAAATTCGCTCGTGAATAAATTAATATATATTTGATATAAAATAAAACTAGTTGTTTTAAGCCATTTCTTATTAGAATAAAATATAACAAAATTTATACAATTGAAAAACATTGAATATTTACAACTATAAGGTATTTGTTGAGTGTTTGTTGACTCAATGACGTCACACGCAGTGGTTCACTGTCACTGTTGTGTTCTATATATGGTCATGTGGAACAGGATTCTGGACCAATGAGAGCTGACTGTGGGCGGAGCCAATCATGTGTGTCCCAAACAAAATGTTTTGTACATATATATATTTGATTCCACTAAAAAAATAATATGTATTAAAATGAACATTAAATATAAGCTCAATATAACTGTAGTAAACCTTTAGTTAGCAACATGTGACCCTGGAGCACAAAACCATTCATAAGGGTCAATTTTTCAAAATTTATGCATCATCTGAAAGATGAATAAATAAGCTTTCCATTGATGTATGGTTTGTTAGGATAGGACAATATTTGGCTGAGATACAACTATTTGAAAATCTGGAATCTGACCTTTTATTGTGCAGTTTGTGCAGTTTTGTCGCTCTGATTGACAGGTGATGCATCTGAGTGTTATTAGATTGCAGGTTGTGTGTGGTTAATGCATGCTAAAGATGTCATGCATATGTGTGCGTTTTAACATGCATTCATTAAAAACAGTGCTATTTTGTTGGAAATTGATTTTAAAGGATCTCAGCGGATGTTAGTGCTGTGTTTTGTGGTTTTAGAGTTATTCACTAATGATGATATGTCAGCTGATTAACAGTGTCTTGAGGTTAATGAATACTGTAAATAAACGGCTCTCCTTTGACTGAAGGCTGCAATTAAAGTGAATTATTGGGGAAGCCCTGCGCTGTGGTTTTCATATTGACGCGGCAGTGGATTTGTCTCACTTAAACCATGTCCTAACCAGGCGCGAAACGACTAGAAGTAATTCATCTGTCCAAGCTGAAAGCCAATGACTAATGTGTCATAGAGCGCAACAGTGACTGTACACTTAAATTCGCTCGTGAATAAATTAATATATATTTGATATAAAATAAAACTAGTTGTTTTAAGCCATTTCTTATTAGAATAAAATATAACAAAATTTATACAATTGAAAAACATTGAATATTTACAACTATAAGGTATTTGTTGAGTGTTTGTTGACTCAATGACGTCACACGCAGTGGTTCACTGTCACTGTTGTGTTCTATATATGGTCATGTGGAACAGGATTCTGGACCAATGAGAGCTGACTGTGGGCGGAGCCAATCATGTGTGTCCCAAACAAAATGTTTTGTACATATATATATTTGATTCCACTAAAAAAATAATATGTATTAAAATGAACATTAAATATAAGCTCAATATAACTGTAGTAAACCTTTAGTTAGCAACATGTGACCCTGGAGCACAAAACCATTCATAAGGGTCAATTTTTCAAAATTTATGCATCATCTGAAAGATGAATAAATAAGCTTTCCATTGATGTATGGTTTGTTAGGATAGGACAATATTTGGCCGAGATGCAACTATTTGAAAATCTGGAATCTGAGGGTGCAAAAAAAAATCTAAATATTGAGAAAATCATCTTTAAAGTTGTTCAAATTAAGTTCTTAGCAATGCATATTACTAATCAAAAATTAAGTTTTGATATATTTACGGTAGGAAATGTACAAAATATCTTCATGGAACATGATCTTTACTTAATGTCCTAATGATTTTTGGCATAAAAGAAAAATGTATAATTTTGACCCATACAATGTATTGTTGGCTATTGCTACAAATATACCCCAGCGACTTAAGACTGCTTTTGTGCTGCAGAGACACGTATGTGTAATATGCATGTTAACTTTATCTGGAGGAGGAGAAAGACACCATCACTGCACTGCTCTCAAATAAAGCACTAAAAAAACAAACATGAAAAATACGTGAAAACTCACAAAACTATAGCATCAGTTTCTATATTCGTCTTGTGAAAAGCACATGAAGTAACACTTCAACATCTGAGTTTTTAAGTGTTTTCTGATGTTCTCCGCTTAGCTTCAGATCATCTTCGGACGCGTCTATCTACCTTCTTCTTCTTGGTCGGTGGCCAATCGTCGTCTCACCTCACCTCTGTTCCTCTTTCTTTCTCCCAGTGGCTTCATTATCACATGCAAAGAGTGCAGCTCTCGTCTCGTCTGTAATTGTGCTGTAATGGGAGTCTTTGTCCTCTTTTATACATCTTGACAAGACGCCACCTGCTAACAGAGAACGCCTTCGCCTTTTGTTTCTTCACTTCACAGGCGTGACACTATAACATCTCCATACTCTACAGTCTGTACATATTCATTTATATTTATATTAATATTTATCTATTTGCTATTATTTTTTTGTCAATTGGAGGCAGATTTATAGTTATATATGTATTTATTTTTTACTTGAAATAAAATGAATGTTAACGGAAATAAAATAAAATATATATAAAAAAACATGAAACTCATTTTATTTCAGCTGGTTTCCAAGGCAGCATTTCTTATTTTTATTCACTTTTTTTATTATTTAACTTGATATTCTAAAATAACAAAAAAACTGAAATAAAAAAAAATAATAAAAACTATATAGACAGATTTAAATACAACAAAACTTGGCAAAAAAAAAAAAAAAAGCAGAAAATGTAAAAATTAAATCTAATTTAAAATATTAACAAAAACTATAGTATCTCAATGCAACTAAAATAAAACTGAAATAATAAAAACTTTTTTGTGAACGGAAATAAAGCTGAAATAAGATACAAATATTCACTGAAAAACGCGAAAAATTATAAATGTTACTTTGGCAACTAACTGAAATAAGTTTATTAAATTAAAAATTAAAAATTAAAATTATTAATTAATTAATTATTAAGTTGAAGTTGAAGCACTACATTGATAGAAAATAAACTGTAAAAAATATAAATAAAATGGAAATAAATAAAAGCTTAAACTAAAATAAAAACAAATTAAATATATATATATATATATATAAACAACAAAAGCACACCACCATTTTACTAATTAAAATAAAATGAAAACAGAAAATATGAAAAAGTCAAAAGTCAAAATATTAATTAAATCTATAAAAGTATATAAATAATACTAAAATAACATTGATTGAATAACACTCTTATTTTGACAATGCATCCATTGTTACAGAGTAGATTAATATGTCAAATACAAAAAAGAAACAACAGTCTTAAACCAAATTAACAAAGAATATTTAAATGTTTCATGCATATTCAATAAAATAACAAACCAACAAATTACAAAAAAAAATGTAATTTAACTATGAAATTTCAACTTTAACTAAGTCTTCAACAAACCAGTTCTGACTGATGCAAACAAATGACTGAATCAGAGCTGTGAATCGATTCACTGAAACGGACAGTTTGAACTGATTCACTTAAAACATTTAAAGTTTAAAAAATAATATTTATATTTTATTATATATTATAAAAATGTATTTTATATTATCACCTCCTACTGTTACAGCATTATACTACAATAATAATTATAAAATTCTAATAAAGATATTTTAATATATACATAAAATATTTATTATTTTGTATGTGTGTGTGTGTGTATATATATATATATATATATATATATATACTAAAAAATAAAGTGTCTATTTTACAAATTTAAATCAGCTCAATTAAATTAAGCTGTGATAAAATGTTCAAAAATTCTGCTGAATTAGCTAATTTTAATAAATTCGAGTCAAAATAAAAAACAAATTCTAGCAATACTATGTAATAATAGTTAATGTGTTTACTGTATTTTATGAAGTACAATGAACTTTCAGTAATACCTCAGTCAGGGTTATTACAGTTAACTAAAACTGAGACTAATATTAAGAAATTGTTAATAAAATAAATGTTAACTGAAATAAAATATAAAAAATAAATAAATAAATGCATCGCATTTCAGCTAGTTTCCAAGGAAACACTTCTCATTTTACTTTAGATTAACTTACTAAAAGTACCTAAAAGTAAAACTGAAAAAAAAAAAAAATAATAATTACAAAAACACAACAAAATTACTAAAACTTTTAAGTAAAATTAAAACGAAAAAATACAAACTGATTTTAAAATATTAATAAACCCATAATAGTATCTCAGTGATTGTAAAATAACTGTGATTTGAGTGAAAGGATCATTTCAGTTATTAAATGTCACACTTTAGTTTAGCTTCTCTCTTCCAGAACACAACAGCATCTGATGCACAGTTCATTAGTAGGCTTGGAGTGCGGCTGGGAATATTTCCAGACTGATTCCCATTTAGACATGATCATCTATTAGCATCTCCTCCTCTTTCTCTGGAAGATGTAAAGCGTAAGAGGCTTGAGCCAGCAAACCAACAACACACAACACAACAGGATCATCCGTTACGTGAACTTTGACTTGAACACACACACACACACACTCACACACACACTCTCACACACACACTCTCACACACACACACACACACACACACACACACACACACTTGCCATATCTTGGTCATTATTTGTACAATTTTCAATTTCAATGAAAGATTTGCAAAGCAACTTTTAAGTGAAAAAAAACAAAAATTCAGCATACAAAATCAGCTGATAACAGTTTATAATAGTTAGCAGTTGTAAAATATATTCAGTGAATTAATAAATATGTTGACATCTCTATTAAAATTATTTAAAGGGGTCATATGATGCTTTTTTAAAGATCATTATTTTGTGTATTTGGTGTAACAGAATATGTTAACTTGAAATCGCATCATATGACCCCTTTAAATACTTAAATAATTCAGATAATTAAACGACATTCAGTGACCAATGAGAGCACTCCGTTTAACACATATCATGACCCTGGAGCACAAAAGCAGTCTTAAGTCGCTGGGCTATATTTGTAGCAATAGCCAACAATACATTGTATGGGTCAAAATTATCCTTTTTTTTATGCCAAAAATCATTAGGATATTAAGTAAAGATGATGTTGCATGAAGATATTTAGTAAATTTCCTACCGTAAATATATCAAAACTGAATTTTTGATTAGTAATATGCATTGCTAAGAACTTCATTTTGACAACTTTAAAGATGATTTGAAATCGCATCATATGACCCCTTTAATTATTAAATGATAAACTTGCGAAATTTAATAATAATATTTCCGCAAGTGCTCCTTTTGTCAGTGAGTTTTCAAATTTCATTAAAAAATGATTTATCTTCAAACTTCTGTATAAGTCAAATGAAAAAGAGTGTTTTTTTTGGCAACTTTCTGAAATTAGACCTTCTTTTATAAGTTTATAATTTATTACTAATTCTTGCCAAATTTGACATTCATAAATGCAATTTTTAAATGATATTCATTTTTTTTATTTTCAAGAAAGATTTTAATCTAAAAATTAATAAAAGGAAATCTAAAAATGCAGTTGCATTTAAGTCATATTTGGGTTTAATACATATAAGCTACACACACAAAAAAATCTGTAAAAATAGGACACAATGTACTGAATTAATTTGAAGGTATTTTCCATTTTTATTTATTTTTTTACAGGTGCTTTACCTGTATTTTGAATTGTACACTGCACTGCTAACTTTAGAGTTCACATGAGGGCTGTTCAGCATTCCATTTGATTCACAAGCTTGTGATTCGAATCAGTTTTTTCAGTTTGATTCAGTGTTGATTCATTTGGATTTACAGGCAATCAGCTTCAGCGAGTCAGTTTTATTCAAAGGAAACACAAAAGACAAAATTCAAGTCCATAATTATGTTTCTACTCCGGTTTGTTGCTGGAATATAAACATGTAAACAGTGGATGTCATAACTTGTTTTCATGGCGGATTTATTCAGACATACATTAAATATGGAGGAACAGGTTCAGTAAAATATAATGAATATGTAATATAGTGCATATATTTTTCAAAATAGATATTTTTAACCCAGCTGCAGATGTGTTTTCATTTATCATAACACTTCTCATATCTGCACATTATTCTGTCTGTATAATTATTGTTATTATAGTTAAATAAAACTGAAATCATACACAACATTTTGTCTAGTTGCCAAAATTACCGTAAATATATCAAAACTTAATTTTTGATTAGTAATATGCATTGCTAAGAACTTCATTTTGACAACTTTAAAGATGATTTTCTCAATATTTAGATTTTTTTGCACCCTCAGATTCCAGATTTTCAAATAGTTGTATCTCAGCCAAATATTGTCCTGTCATAACAAACCATACAATCATAAATCTCAATTTAAAAAAACTGACCCTTATGACTGGTTTTGTGGTCCAGGGTCACATATATCAGTCGCTCTGCTCAATACCAGCCACTGCAAAGCACTAATTCCACAGAAATCAAATATATTCCCACAAGATCGGTGCCTGTGAAGAAAGGCGTCCTGGAGCTGATGAAAGCCAGCGCTTCACAGGCGTCTGCTGGACTCGACTCAGAGCGTCCCGGCGCTCTCCGGAGGTCTGATGTCGAGCCCAGTGCTTTCGTCTCGCTGCGCGAGCGTCTGGAGAGATCTGGTCCAGCTCTGTGAAGAACACACATCTGTTCAGCGACGACCGATCGGTTCTTTCAAACTTCTATACATTCAAACAACTTCTGTATAAGCCCAAAACATGCATGACTCTGATTAAGTCTGCAATTCATTTATTACTAATTCTGGCCAGATTTACATGCATAAATGTACATTTTCAGAGACAATTCCTTCTTTTTTTATTTTCAAGAAAGTTATTGAATTGAAATGTCTGAATTGCATTTGTCAGTATATTTGTATATTTGTCTTTGTATTTCTAAATGTTATTTTATCTTCCATAATAATAATAATAATAATAATAATAATACTTAATATACCTGTATAGTTGTAAATATTCTTTATAATAAATGGCTTAAAATCAATAGAAATAACCAAAATTCTAATAACTGATTCAGTTTGAGTTCTGCTTAATATAATTCGTTATTTCAGTAATACTTGAATGCAATTAACTTCTTTAATTTAGTAAATTTCACTGCTGTGTTTTCAATCAGTCAACATGCTATAGCACATTTAAGAACATCACCGTTTCTAGTTTAACTTCTAGCTTCTAACACATTCAGAGCAGCCGAGTTTCGTCATCGTAACCTGCAACGAGTGACACAGCATTTAGTTTGGAGTCAGCTTTTCTTGTCACGCTGACGGAGGTTTGATGAATAAAGCGGTCGCTGAGAAAGACCTTGGGCAGCCATCATTATTCATTTCTGTATTTTTAACTCAAACTCACATCTTTAAAAAATGTTTCCCCGAGAGCTGCAGCACTTGTCTTGCTTTTATTTATTGATGAAAGATGTGCGATTAATAATGTAATGAACACAAGGAATCACAGCTACGCTTGTTACTCTGGGCCTTCGCCGCAGCTGAAGTGTTGTAGAAGAAGCTTGCTTAAAACCTCACAGGTGTATATAGTATATATAAAACATCTGTGCGATCAAATCATCTGAACTGACACCGAGCACTAAACCAGCTGTGACAGCGTAAAGGACTCTTCTAAATGCTTACGTTCTATGATAAAGAGTGAATATTATTTATATGCTGCAGAATATGGAACTATAATTGTTTTAACCATATCACCAGCACCAGTTACTCCTTGTCTATATATATATATATATATATATACACATATATATATATACACACACACACACACACACAGTCAATCACACACACACACACACACACACACACACACATCACCCTATGTCATAGCTTTGTCATTATACAAATTTATGTCCTCATTTGTCACAAAAACGCGCACACTCACACACACACACACACACACACTACTAGTCAAATGTTTTTTAACAGTAAGATTTGTAAAGTTTTTTAAAGAATTCTCTTCTGCTCACCCATCACTCATTTGATCCGAAATACAGCAAAAACAGTAATATTTTTACTGTTTAAAATCACTATCTTCTATGTGAATATGTGTTAAACTGTAATGTATTTCTGTGATGCGCAGCTGTATTTTCAGCATCATTACTCCAGTCTTCAGTGTCACATGATCTTCAGAAATCATTCTAATATGCTGATTTGCTGCTCAACAAACATTTCTGATTATTATCAATTTTGAAAACAGTTGAGTAAATTTTTTCAGGATTCTTTGATGAATAGAAAAATCCAAAGATCAGCATTTATCTGAAATAAAAAGCTTTTGTAACATTATACACCATAACATTCAAAAACTTGGAGTCAGTAGAATTGTTTTTTTGGGAAATAAATTATAGAAATTAATACTTATATTTAGCAAGGATGCTTTAAATTGATCAAAAGATGATAAAGACATTTATAATGTTACAAAAGATTTCTATTGCAGATAAATGCTGTTCTGAACTTTCTATTCATCAAAGAAAAAAATCTACTCAACTGTTTTCAACATTGATAATAATCAGAAATGTTTCTTGAGCAGCAAATCAGAATATTAGAATGATTTCTGAAGATCATGTGACGCTGAAGACTGGAATAATGATGATGATGCTGAAAATACAGCTCCGCATCACAGAAATAACATTACATTTTAACAGATATTCACATAGAAAAATATTTATTTTAAATAGAAATAATATTTCACAATATTTTTGCTGTACTTTGGATCAAATAAATGCGGGTTTTTGGTAAGCATTCTTTAAAAAACATTAAAAAGCCTACTGTTCAAAAACTTTTGACTGGTAGTGTGTGTGTGTGTGTGTGTGTGTGTGTGTGTCTTTGCTGAAGCATGTGTGATGAGCGTGAAAGTGAAAGAGAAAGGTGGTGGCAGAGATGGAGATGATCTGATGGTCAGTTCAAATTAAAATTGCATCGCTGCCCTAGTTAGCAAGTCATCAGAGATACGGCGGATTGGCATCAATGTGTTTTCCTTTTTAACACACACACACACACACACACACACTCTCTCACACACACACACACACACGCATACACTTGCAAGCAGGAAAATAGTTCACATCAGCAGGGACATGCTTAACCGCATGCATGTGTCCTTGTCCGCGAGTTTGACAGAGAGCCAAAACTGCGTTAAACAGTGAGCCTTCAACAGAAGGACGAGCGGATTCCCCTTCAGCAGCCTGCATACATGCAAAATGCAATATGATCATAATTAAACAGCAAATCAGCATATTAGAATGATTTCAGAAGATCATGTGACACTGAAGACTGGATTAATGATGCTGAAAATACAGCTGCGGATCACAGAAATAAATTACAGTTTAACAGATATTCACATAGAAAATAGCTGTTTCAAATAACAATAATATTTTACTCTTTTTACTGTGTTTTTTTTATCAAATAAATGCAGCCTTGCTGAGCAGAAGAGGCTTTCAAAAACCAAAAAAAATCTTAATTATTCCAAACTTTTGACTGGTACAGTGCATGCATTTAAAATGTACAACGTGTTTTTAAAATGTTTTTTTCAAATAGACCAAATTAATAATGACTCATATTGTCCACATGGGTGCACAAATTTTAAATGTGTATTCATGCACTATGCAATATAATCATAAATAAGCAGCAAATCAGCATATTATTTAGCAATATTTCTGAAGGATCATGTGAGACTGAAGACTGGAGTAATGATGCTGAAAATTCAGAGAAATAAATTACACTTTAACAGATATTCATTTTGTGAAATTTTAATAATATTTCAAAATTTTTACTGTATTTTTGGTGAGCAGAAGAGTCAAAAACATTAAAAAACTATATTTGAACATTATGTGCATTTAAAATGTACAGTTTTTCTCTTTCCGGAAAATAGTGTGTGTGTGTGTGTGTGTGTACCTGGTATTTATCACGTT
>NW_015547633.1:168156-170067 GCF_001515605.1 Sinocyclocheilus anshuiensis
GTGTGAGTGTGTGTGTGTGTGTGTGCGTTTCTCTTTCCGGAAAATAAACAAAATTATTCATCACTCATATTGTCCATAAATTTTTGTCCAGTATATACTAAAAAAATGTGTTGAGTTTTGCATAAGAAAACGCAAATTTTACTCTCGTTTCACTCTAAATATGCCATATTTCTGCAATAAATGAGTAATGAATGTAGTTTGGTGTTGACTGTAAAATCTTCTGTTCACTGAGTGTGAATCGTATGTGATTTTCCAGGAGAATCTGCTCTTTTGTCCTGCGTTATGAGACAGACTTCATCTTCTCTCTGTATCTCCATCCTCCTCATCCTCACCTCGTGTTGCCGTGCGATCTGTGTTTTTAATGCGGCGCAGGTTGGCATGTCGCTCTTGTTTCCAACGGACCTCAGTGATTAATAACGACACACCTGCGCTGATATACGACTGTGGATTTTGTGCATGTAATGAAATATTATAGAGTAATCCGAGCGATGTTCTGCACTATAACACCAGCGGCTCAGGGTCAGAGCACCACACAAGGCTCAACATCAAGGATTAGTTTTTATCATTTTTTTAATATCTCTCCCATGGCTTGTAATGCATTAATTTAGCCATGCACTGAATTTATTGGAGAGAGGGTGAGGGGAAAAAAGGCAATAGTCTTTTTCTGAAATAGTGATCTGTGTAGGCAGTGCCTCTGGACAAAAAAGAAGTATAATAATAATGACAAATAGAAGGATGAAAATCGGCCCCAAATCCTGCCGACGTACATCAGGGCTTTTATTAAAAATGTTAATATCAAAGCCCTTGTACCGCCCAAATCAAATTATAATTTGAAAGAAGGATGAATGAAATGGAACACAAGAAAAGAAGTGTTGACATCATGTCGTTTGGCTTGAATTGTCCTCGTCTCGAGTTTTGTTCGGTGAAGCTGGATGTCTGCTGCATACTGGCAGATTTTTCTTTTCAGGGAATATTAAAGGTTACTAGGGTCAAAAAGGAAGAAAAGACATCATGACTGTAGTTTTGTGCTAGACACTACTGATTCAAAGTCTCTCTTCTGCTCACCAAAGCTGCGTTTATTTGATCAAAAATACAGTAAAAATTGTGAAATATTATTGCTATTTAAAACAGCTGTTTCTATGTGAATATCTGTTAAAGTGTAATTTATTTCTCTGTATTTTCAGCATCATTACTCCAGTCTTCAGTGTCACATGATCTTCAGATATTCAGAGAAATAAATTACACTTTAACAGATATTCACTTAGAAAACAGCTGTTTTAAATAGCAATAATATTTCACAATTTGTACTGTATTTTTGATCAAATAAAAGCAGCCTTGATGAGCAGAAGAGACTTCTTTTAAAAAAAAATGAAAAATTCATAATTATTTCGACCCGTACTGTGTGCGTTTAAAAATGCACAGGTTTTCATTTTCCAGAAAATAGACAAAATATTAATATATTGTCTGCAGGGTCCTGCACATTTTATGTCTAACCTGGCAGCAGTTTAGCATAAGAAAACACTCACATTTCACTCGTTTTGCTCTAAATATGTTTTTGGATGTTGACTGTAAAATCTTCTGTTCACTGTGTGTGCGAATCGTATATATTTCCATATGTGCTTTTCCCAGGAGAGTCTGCTCTTTTCTTCCTGCATTTGTATCTCCGTCATCTTCCTCCTCAGCGTCCTGCCTTCACACCATCTTCATCTTCCTCCTCTTCCTCCGTCTTTGAAGCGTCTCCTCCGTTCCCCGGGCCTCGCTGCGGCCCCTGATTAAAATGGAGCCCATGTCGGAATAATAAATGCCAGACGGATTCCATGTCTTATGGCCTGAAGTTTATGTGTGAGTGTGAGTGTGAGTGTGTGCGTGTGCGTGTGTGTGTGTGTGTGTGTGTGTGTGGGGGTGTGTGGG
>NW_015547633.1:170805-181696 GCF_001515605.1 Sinocyclocheilus anshuiensis
TTTTGATATATTTACGGTAGGAAATTTACAAAATATCTTCATGGAACATGATCTTTACTTAATATCCTAATGATTTTTGGCATAAAAGAAAAATCTATAATTTTGACCCATACAATGTATTGTTGGCTATTGCTACAAATATACCCCAGCGACTTAACACTGCTTTTGTGCTCCAGGCTCACATATGAAAACGTATGCCATCACATTACTGATTAAGATGCCTTTACTTGAGATGCAAAATCACTTATATTAAGTGTTTCTTTGAAAAACTTGGGGTCAGAAAAATCTCGATTCAAAGTAGTTTTTTTCTGACCCCACTGGCAGATATTTATGTTTTAAGCATTTTTCTTTTCTCTTCTTTTCTTTTCTTTCCTTTTTCTTTTCTTTATTTATTTGAGCACTTTCACACAACCGACCATTGACCAAAGTGCTGTACAATAAGTAAACGCATAATAAAACCGTGTCAAACATAAAACACAACACTAAAACCACAAAATGACAGTGAAATAAACTCCACATTTTTCAGAAAACTAGACTTAATATCTTCAGTTATTCTGGTGTGTGCGTGTGTGTGTGTGTGTGTGTGTGTGTGTGTGTGTGTGTGTGTGAGTGAGTGTGTGTGCGTGTGTGTGAGCGTGTGTGTGCGAGTGTGTGTGTGCGTGTGTGCGTGTGTGCATGTGTGCATGTGTGTGTGTGTTTCGAGGTCTTTGGTGGCTGTTCTTGGACGGCAGACAGCAGCCTGAAGTGTTGAATAATATAGATGCTCAGCTTGGGTTGTTCTTAATTAGACTGAAGGCAGCATCAGACTCCTTTAACTGTGTCCAACTTCACCCAGAGCTAGAGACAGAAACGCTCCGGACCGTCTCAAGCACTCTGCTTCCACACGGACACTTTGTGTGTTTCATTTTCGTCATTTTAAGCCACCTTAATTTGGCTTTTCTGCTCTGGTTTGGAGGATAATCAGCAGGTTTCGGTAGTAAACATGGTAAAATGTGACCCTGGAGCACAAAACCAGTCATACGGGTCAATTTTTTAAATTGAGATTTATACATCATCTGAAAGATGAATAAATAATCTTTCCATTGATGTATGGTTTGTTAGGATAGGACAATATTTGGCTGAGATACAACTATTTGAAAATCTGGAATCTGAGGGTGCAAAAAAATCTAAATATTGAGAAAATCATCTCTAAAGTTGTTCAAATGAAGTTCTTAGCAATGCATATTACTAATCAAACATTAAGTTTTGATATATTTACGGTAGGAAATTTACAAAATATCTTCATGGAACATGATCTTTACTTAATATCCTAATGATTTTTGGCATAAAAAAAAATGGATAATTTTGACCCATACAATGTATTGTTGGCTATTGCTACAAATATATTTGAAAAATAATGTGTTTTTTGAACATTAAAGCATGTCAACATATTCTGTTACACCAAATACACAAAATAATAATCTTTAAAAAAGCATTATATGACCCCTTTAACAAACACACAAGGACAGAGTGTTGCGTAAATAATGTTGTGATTATTCATTCATTGTGGAGTGGATCATATAATGTGAATATGATTAATAGAAATGAATGGCAAGAAGATTGATGAAAGTATCTGCCAAATTAATTATTTATTTAAAAATTAAAAAATTACACAAACTTTGTGCTGCTTTATTTTAATTTTTTCAAAAGATGCATTAAATTGATCAAATATGCACATATTTTACACATATTTACACAAAAAAGTGATGCTTTATATTTTTATTCAGCAAAGATGCATTACATTTACAAAATATGTCTATATAGTTTTTTATTCATTTTTATTAAAACCTTTCTTTTAGTTACTTTCGTAAGTCAAATTAAACTAAATGCCGCATTGGCAACTAGCTGACATTTTTAAAAAGTTGATTTATTTTTATATTTGATTTAATTTTAACGGAAATGCACACAGTTTTAGTTTGTGTGTGTTCAGATGCACACGTGTTGGGAGTGTTCTGTGATTGCTGGTGCATGAGACAAATCAGTATTTGTGTTTTACAGAATGAATGTTTGGGTGGATTGAGTTATTGGTGAAATCCCTAGAAATACTGTAATCTGTGTCTGTGGTTTGTGTGTAATCTCAGATTATCATGTTCAGAAGAAAGACGTCAGCGGCGCTGTTAAACGACGTTATTAAGACAGTGAGTGTGTGTGAATTCTCTCTGGAAAGAGTCATGCATTCCCTGCCAGTGTTCAAAACATAGAAATGTGCCGTTGCATGAATGTAAATGAGAGATATTGGTCATGTTTGAGTGTTGTTGTGTGGTTCAGTACAGTGCATTGAGAGGAACGCAGAGGTTTGGTGGTGGGAACATTATTTAAAGGCTGTAGATCCAGAGGGAACGATTAAAGCCTTACCCTAATTAGAGAACTTCCAGAAGGTCTAAGAACAAGGGAGTTAAGAACGAACGAGTAACCCGAGATCCGGAGGGCTGGAAGAGTTCGAGGCGGATCCTCCGAGAATCTGTGCAATAATGCATCAGGACTCTGTAGTTTACAGCAGCATCTGTGCACAGAATATGAGTTTTCATATGAGCTGCATGCAGTGTCTCTGACTGACCTTATATTTACAAAAACACCTTTTTCTGATTCATTATGTCATCAAACTGCTGAAAGCTCAGACATTTTTTTTAACTTAAATTTAATTAAAATTGCAAAATAATCATATCAGTATATATATATATATTTTAAATATTAATTTGCATTCATTTTTATTTTATTTTTATTTTTAGTATACATCATGTTAAACTAAATGAAAAATGTCACTTTGGCAACTAGCTGAAATAAAACAATTATATATATATATTAGTTAATTTTTTATGATTTTAGTTTTGGTTGACTATAAAAATCCTGATAAACACAAGTGTAATTATAGTGTTTTGAATATTTTGAATTTCTATTTTCATTTGAATTAAAGTTGTAGTAATTTTTTGTTTTTGTCATTTTTATTCTATAATTATTATTTTTAAATATGTTTATATATAATTTTTATTCATTTTTTTTAAATTATTTATTTATTTATTTATTGCTATTTTCGTGCATCAAGTTCAACTAAATGCAAATAAGCAACTTTGGCAACTAGACAAAATGTTGTGTATGATTTCAGTTTTATTTAACTATAATAACAACAATTATACAGACAGAATAATGTGCATGTGTGCAGATATGAGAAGTGTTATGATAAATGAAAACACATCTGCAGCTGGGTTAAAAATATCTATTTTGAAAAATATATGCACTATATTACATATTCATTATATTTTACTGAACCTGTTCCTCAATATTTAATGTATGTCTGAATAAATCCGCCATGAAAACAAGTTATGACATCCACTGTTTACATGTTTAGAAACATAATTATGGACTTGAGTTTTGTCTTTTGTGTTTCCTTTTTCCTCCTGTTTGCCCTTATTTGGTTTCAATTAACCTCCTGCACCTGTGTTGCCCTCATTAGTTGCCTTATAAAATAAAAAATAATAGTTTTGTGTAGTTTACAGCATTAGTTGAGAGAGATTTTATGCTTGAATAAAACTGACTCGCTGAAGCTGATTGCCTGTAAATCCAAATGAATCAACACTGAATCAAACTGAAATTGATTCGAATCACAATCTTGTGAATCAAATGGAATGCTGAACAGCCCTCATGTGAACCCTGATCTTTAGAGAAACACAGACATACAGACGGAGAGAGAGGAGGAGAAAAATAATAATCTCGGGCAAAATTAAAAACATCCCAAAATGAAATAAAGATGAGTGTGTCTCAGCCGCCGGAATATAAAAGACAGAGTATGAAATATATATACGGCACGGGAGGCAAAGTGAATGCTAAGCTGATGTACCTGAACTGTCTGTCCTCAGATCCGTCTGTCTCACGCGCACACACACACACACACGCACACACAGAGAGAGACACACACACACACACACACACACACACACACACACAATTATATGAATATAAATATATACATGTAAATATTTTCAAAATATATACATGCATGTGTGTGTATTTATATACTGTATACATAATAAATATACACAGTATGCACACATATATTATGTAAACAAAAACTTTTATTTTAGATGTGATTAATTGCGATTAATTGTTTGACAGCACTAAATATTTTGTTAAACTTTTAACCATTTTTTTTGTGTTTTGGTCGATTTTATTAGGATTTTTTTTATTTGCCTATATGCTTTTTATTAATTTTTATTGCAGTAGTTTTAGTTATTTTAGTGCATCAAGTTAAACTAAATGAAAATGAGAAAATTTAAGTAACATTTGTTTTTTGGTTTAGTTTTAGTTTAGTTTTTTAGTTTTAGTTCACTATAATAACCCTGCTTTACTGGAAGAATATTTCATTAATTTTTAATATAAAAGTGTATTATTGGTGCCCAGCGGTCTTAAATTGTCTTTTTATCTTCATATATTTTCATCATCAATGTTGTAAATAATTTTTGCTGCTTCATATTTTTATGGAAATCGTGATGCATTTTATTTTTCAGCATTCACAGATGAATGGAAAGTTCAAAAGAACAGCATTTATTTGAAATAGAAATCTAACGTTTACGATTATTCGTGATCAATTTTGATTAATAAAAATGTTCATTATTTTCTTAATGAACATTTCTGGTCTTAATACGAGTGTTTCCAAAACTCCTTTTCAAACGATGTCTAGTTTACTCTTGGTTAATGTAGTAACTAGTAGTCACATGTCTTTGATCAAAAATATAGTAAAGACAGTGAAATATTATTACAATTTAAAACAGCTGTTTTCTATGTGAATATCTGTTGAAATATTATTTATTTCTGGCATCTCAATCACAGCAACATCACATTTAATACAGCACAGAAATTCACACTCATTAATAAAACTAATTCACAGAGCTGAACAGTGCGTTTGATTATTTATTTATTTAAAAAAAGACAAAATGCATTTTTTTCCTCCAGGAACTGATTCAAATGAATCATTTTGTTATTCGAATCAGCTGCCTGTGAATGAACTGACTCACTAAAATGAATCAGAGAGTGTGTGTTTGATCATAATCATAATGATACAAACAATTGAATCATTTCCAAAGATTCTCAAATGTATCTAACCGTAGTGGAAGATTTACATTCACAGACCTGTATTTTGAAAAAGAAATGAACGCAATGCATATTAGATAATATTGATGATGAAGTTTCATTCAAGTACATTGAATTTCATTGATTGATGCAGATTGACAGTCTATAAAAATGTTTCCGAGTCGTTCTGTTCGTGGGTGATGTGTAAATATGAGCAGAGAAATGATGCTTGTGTGTCTCCTGAAGGTCAGCGGTCTGCCGCAGTGCATTGTGGGACATCCGCCCTAGTCAGAATGAATGTGTGGTTTGTCTTTGACTTTGGCCCAGAATTCATCACTGACTGAAGAAGATCTGCTCTCTTTCTTTCCTTCCTTCCTTCATTCTTTTATTCTTTCTTTCGACTTTGTAGAAGTTCATGAAGGTGGAAGGAGTGCATAACCGGGGCGTGTGTGTGTGTGTGTCTGTGTGTGTCTGTCTAATCTATAATAGTATGTCAGTGATACTAAAATATGATTGACAGATGAAGGTTTGTGTCATGTGATTATCCTCTTCATCAGTCTTCATTCCTCATTATCTCGACTCTTTAGTGTCAGTGTTTATGAAGACTATTGGTCTGTTTGTCTTAATAAACGCTGAAGCATGAGGTCATTTTCATTCTTCATAATTAACTGAATGACTCAGAATCTCAGACGACGACAGATAAATATTTCACTGCAGAGGAACATTGAGAATTGAGTTTCAGATCGAATCTTCCTCTCTTACTGTAATCACTCTTAAAAATAAAGCTGCTTAAAATGTTCTTCACAGCGATGCCATAGAAGAAGCATTCAGTCAAAGGTTCTTTAAAGAACCATCTCTTTCTGAGCTTTTTATAATCTGAAGAACCTTCTTTCACCACAAAGAAGCTTTTGTGAAACAGAAAGGTTCTTCAGATGTTAAAGGTTCTTTATGGAACCATTCAGACAAAAAAGGTTCTTCTATGGCATCACCGTGAAGCACCTTTATTTTGAAGAGTGCATAGTTGATTCTTTTGCAGTGTTATTTTAGAATCATTAAGAAATTATAGTTTTAGTAATATGTTCAATTAGTTTTTTTTATGTTTTCAATTTAATTTTAGTTTTTTCATTTTCATTTTGAGTTTTTTTCTTTTTTATGTTAGTTATTTTTTCTTTTGATTTTAATTTTCATTAAAGTTTTAGTATTTTATCTGTGTGTTTTTGTTTTTATTATTTTTTAGTTTTTGAAAATGTCCATATAGTTATTCATTTTTATTTCAGTTTTAGTTATTTTATTGCATCACATAAAATTAAATTATTACATCACATTTAAAATGAGAAATTTTGCCTTAGAAAAACTACATTACTATTATTTTAAATTATAAATATATATATAATTTTTTTTTATATATATATATATTTTTATTTTTTTCAGTTAACATTGAATTTATTTCAAGTTACAAAAATGTTTATGGTTCTAGTTCTTTTTTTTTTTTTTTTTACTATAACTTCTTTTTTTTTTCTTATGGTGAATTTTGTGTAGATCTAGCTGCTGAAATCATATTTAATTCTGAAAATCTAATTGCGATCCTCATTATAACTGTTCTCCGAATGCAAAAAAAGAAATCTGATATTTTTATCCAAAGCAACTTACATTGCATTCAGTGCTATGCATGTTAATCAGTTCATGCATTCCCTGGGAATGGAACCCATGACCTCATTGTTGCAAGCGCCATGATCTACACTTTTAGCTACAGGAACTGATATATTATGTATATGCATCTAGTACAAGTGATTGTGGTCAGGAAAAACATGGACAGATGGATGCAATTTCATATCTCTTTCTCTCCTTTTCATTTATCAATAAACAAGAGGGAGATTTTAATGTAAGAACGACAAAATGCATAGAAGAGATGAGGATTAGGAGCGTAACTGATCTGAGTGTGTTGTGCATCACAGAGAATGATGGGAAATGCATTTCAGTCTCACGGTATTTTCTGGTGGTTTAATTGTTTTAAACAGACTCGTGTTGATCCAGGATCGTCCTTCAGTGGCGCGTCCTCATCGCTCATTCTTAATTTGCTGTGTTTGTGCTGCGAGAGGTCACTCAGAAAGCCCTCATCGTTCATTGCTGTCCTCCTCAGCAGCTTTATTTGTCCAGGTCACAGTAAACATTGGTTCTCTCTTTATCTCAGCGTTTGTGTCTCTCAGATTTGGCAGTAGAGTCCTGCGGCTCTGTAATCAGTGGATGTGAGGCGTCTCGTATCAGGAATCCATTAGGTGCTTCTTCAGGCTCTGTCGGACTGTTTCATCAGTAAGTGAGCCGCAGATGCGACTCGTCACGTTTTTTACTCACTGAATAATGCCGAGGCTCATTGGAAAGCAGCGGGTGAGTTTGGCCGTGTTTGTTTGAGGTGTTTTTGTGTCGCTTGTTCTGCCAGCTGTCAGAAACCCTGCCATCCCATCCCACGGGTCAGGTGACCCGAGCAAGCACCCATCTGGCACCAGCACTTTTCACTGAGCAGAAACTGTTCTCTGCTATTCCTTAAACAGACACTTTATATACATTAAAACCAACTTTTTCATATATATATATATATATATATATATGACCCTGGAGCACAAAAGCAGTCTTAAGTCGCTGGGGTATATTTGTAGCAATAGCCAACAATACATTGTATGGGTCAAAATTATACATTTTATAGAAGCAGTCAGTTTTGCATAAACTCTTCTAGGAAGTGGAACAAACCCACGCTATATATATATTTCAGCACAGCTTCAGTTTCAGACTGATAACACATATGGACTCCAGTTTAGATCTGATTCTTGACATTTTTCCACACCACTCAGTGATCTCCGCTTCAGCCCTGAAGAAACATCTCTGAGTATCTGCAGACGAGGAGTGCAGCATCGTCTCCGTCTCTCCGAGTGCTGGTGATCAGCAGAACTGTCCGCTGATAGCAGATGGTGTGTGTGTGCTTTGCTCGGTCAGGGGTCTGAGCGCTTCGTCCTTGAAGAAGGTTCACATCCACAAATCAGCAGCGCTGGAACAGGGAAGTTTGTAGTAATGAAAGCATGAATATTCTTGGAAAGTGCTCTCCGATGGAGAGGCGTTTTGATTAATGCTTTTCAGATGACTATTGATTCTTCATCTGGAGTGAAATTGTGTTTCCTGGGTTTGGTTTTTACAAACAAACACACACACACACACACACACACACACACACATACTAACACATACACAAACACACACACATACACAAACACACACACATACACAAACACACACACATACACAAACACACACACATACACAAACACACACACATACACAAACACACACACATACACAAACACACACACATACACAAACACACACACATACACAAACACACACACATACACAAACACACACACATACACAAACACACACACATACACAAACACACACACATACACAAACACACACACATACACAAACACACACACATACACAAACACACACACATACACAAACACACACACATACACAAACACACACACATACACAAACACACACACATACACAAACACACACACATACACAAACACACACACATACACAAACACACACACATACACAAACACACACACATACACAAACACACACACATACACAAACACACACACATACACAAACACACACACATACACAAACACACACACATACACAAACACACACACATACACAAACACACACACATACACAAACACACACACATACACAAACACACACACACACACATATACACACATACACACATACACACACACACACACACACACACACACACACAAATGAAAATTTTGTCATTTTGTTCCACACCTGCATGACTTTTTAAGAATGTTGGGAACCAGACATCATTGCACCCCTCTGAATTTCATTGTATAGTTTTACAATGACATGAGGGTGAGCAAATATGACAGAATTGACATTTTTATGTGAACTATCCCTTTAAAACATTTTCGCACTCTTTATTTCATTTGTCTACTAACAATATCCAAACCTGGAAATATATCATTGCAGAAGAATTCTGTCATTTTTACTCCTTTTTGTCATTTTTAGCACATCTCATCATTCATTCTGCAATGGAAGTTATGTTTTGGAATAAAACGTCCAAGTTACTTGTCTTTCAAAGGCTACAGAAGGAACGAGGTTAACTGTCTTAAACAGTGTTTCACTTTTGGATGTTTAGCTGCTTTAAAACACTTTTCAGAATCACAAACATCTAAAAATTAAGCTTGTCGTTCCAAACCCATATGTTGTTGTGAAATAGTCCACTTTTTCGCTCTTTTAAAGGGACAGTCCACCCAAAAATTAATATTTATTTATCGTGTTGTTCCAATCAATTCTTTCTTCTGTAGAGAACACAAAAGAAGATATTTCGAAGAATGTTGGGAACAAAACAACATTGGACTCCATTGACTTCCACTGTATGAACAAAAAACCCTGAGATATTTCTCAAAATATCTTCTTTCTGAGAAAGTTTCATAACACACATCATTTAAAATGAAGCTCATGGCGTTCCAAACCCATATGTTGTTGCAAAATAATCCAATGTTTAGTTCCAATGATTGTGCATCTACTTTAAAAATGAACATTTTATCATAATTCTGTTCCAAACCTGACTTTCTTTCGTCTGCATAACACAAAAGAAGATATGTTGAAGAATGTTGGGACACAAATGATATTGGACCCCATTCACTTCCACTGTATGAACAAAAAACCCTGAGACTTTTTGCAAAATATCCCAAAAATTCACTTGTTGCACTAATTATGTTGCATGCTCCGATCACTTATACTGAGATTTTTTTGTCCAGTTGCGTTGAAATAATGATTAGTGTGTTTCTGAGGGTTAAGGACTTAATTTACTAACTGCCGATTCCAAATATTTGACACATTTTAATAGTTTGTTTGGGTAGAAATATGTTTTGTCATATTTGCTAATTTTTTTATTTGCCATCCATTTTCCTGCTGTGTTGTTCTCCTGTCTGGCAAATTGATTCATTTTGGGAAAAAAAAATAAATACAAAATTTACTATTTCGTTTTAAGGAGGTAAAATCGGTCCTAATCAACCTTGGTTGACATGGCAACAGAATTCTATCTCATTCTTTTGATAGTGAATGTTTTGGGTGGAAAATTGGGAAATATGGTACAAGATTATCGTATTTAAATCAACAAGTTAGGTCAAACGTAATCTAAGGGTGTTTTTTAGACCTGTTGATGGTTTGCTTTGTTCCGAAACAGGGACTTAATTTGTTAGAATGTTGCATTTTCTTCTTGGTTTCACAAGGCAGCATTGCAAAGCGTACCAAACTGTGTTTATTATTGGTCAGAGTTCACCTGTTTACGTTCCTCTGCGTTATTCATCAAGATGGATTGACAAGTTCGCTCTGCGGGCTTATAGCTGTCCTGGCACACGCACACACTTACAAATGTAGCCGTCATTCCCGCTCTAATATAGGCCTATCTATCTATATTTAATTATATGCTGGGTAGTGCTGGGCAACGATTAATCGCGATTAACCAAACCAATTAACCAAAATAAAAGTTTTTGTGTACATAATATATGTGTGTGTACTGTGTATGTTTATTATGTATATATAAATATAAATCATATTAATATAATGTATTTCAAAAAAAACTTTTTCAAAAATATATACTGTATGTGTGTCTTTATATATACTAGGGGTTGCACCGACTAATCGACTAGTCGACTTCAATGCTCTGCCATGACGCTTTAAGCTTGAC
>NW_015547633.1:181817-194377 GCF_001515605.1 Sinocyclocheilus anshuiensis
CACAAACGTAAACAAAGGTGTATGTTACTTTGTAGAGTAATTTACAACAGCTTCGAACGTGGCTCAGCCAATCAGAATCAAGGACCGGAACTCTCCGTTTTATAATATAAATTATCTGATTATATGAATATAAAAATATACGTGTAAATACATGTACATATTTTCAAAATATATACTGTATGTGTCTTTATATATACTGTACATAATAAATATGCACTGTACATACTGTGTATATTATGTATATGTAAATACACAGACATACATGTATATATTTAAGAAAAATATGTTATGTTTATATATTAAACATATAATATAAATCATATTAATATAATGTATTTCAAAAAAAACTTTTTCAAAAATATATACTGTATGTGTGTCTTTATATATACTAGGGGTTGCACCGACTAATCGACTAGTCGACTTCAATGCTCTGCCATGACGCTTTAAGCTTGACGTCGACTAGTCGCTGGTCCTAAATATACACAGTACACACACATATATTATGCAAACAAAAACTTTTATTTTGGATGCGATTAGTCGCGATTAATCTTTGCCCAGCACTACAAATTACATGACAAAAATTGTAATTAGTAGCCTAATGTAATCCATTACATTACACATGTTAGGTAACGTAATCAAGCTACTTATTATGGATGCGATTAATCGCGATTAATCGTTGCCCAGCACTAGTAATTTGTAATCAGTAACGGACTACAATTGTAAGTAATCTACCCAGCACTGCGGATACGTGACGTCACACTAATGAACGCGGCCTGCAAACCTGCAGCACACCGTCTGTGTTTGTCATCCTGCAACCCTCCGGATCCCTGCCACCGCTCCTCGATGTTTCCCTCGGGTGTGTTTTCCTCCCCTCCTCTTTTCATTATGTAGATGTGTCTCTGCGCTCCCGCGCTCCTGCTGACTGCGTTTGCTATATTCCTTTTTTATTCCGTATATTTTTCTGTTGATTTGTCTCGCAGCGGGAGTGGAGAGGGCATCAATCACTGTCACTTAGTGTCGCTCATCTTAAAGACGGGACACTTCTCGCTCTCACCCCGCCACCCGTCTGAATTTTAAAACTCACTCAATACATAAATCTGCGGAGGGCTCGGGAACCCGGTGGCAATCTGACTCAAATATATGTTTACACGTTTACAAATGAGGAGCTCGCCGGAGCGCCATCACTTCTGATTCCTGCGGACTCGCGCGAGTGCAGCTCTTGTTTAGTTGAATGATTAAAGTTACGGCCCGGCCTGGACTCTCCGAAGAAGAATGGGGGAGCTGTCATCTTTTGATGCATTGCCTACCGTCGTTTCTGGAAGTCACTGCGCTTTCAAGCAGCAAAGCCGCTAGAAAAGCTGTTTGTTTTTAGTGTTCACGATTAGGAGGTGCTGGAACGCGAGCGATATCGCTTATCATATTATATAAATATGAGACAAAAATTCATACAGGAGCATTTTTGCACCAATATCTTGAATTTTAGGGCATAACGGCATTTATGGAGTTGTTGCCCTGCATCATATTTGTCAACAGTAAACTGTATGAAATGTAAGATGACGTACAGGTCTGGGGGCGGAGCCAGTGCGTTAACTGCGTTAAAATATTTTGATCGCGTTATTTTTTCATAACTAATTAATTAAGTTAACTCTTTTTAACAGCCCTAATTTATATATATATATATATATGCTCAAGAGATATCAGGAACAACTCACCAAGCTGCAGACCGTCAACGAACACCTGACGCACTACATTCGATCTCTCCCTCCACCCACTCCTAAGACCGTAAGTCTCGCTCTTCCTGACAAATTTGACGGTACCGCTGAGCAATGCAAGGGCTTCATTCGCCAAGTACAAGTTTATCTGAATAATTCATTTAGTGATTCAGTTCATTAGGTCAATTCAAACCAAATTGTATTTTAACCATTAAATCCTGAGTATTTTTGAAAGATTCTTGAAAAGATCAGCTCATAAGCTTGTGAATCAGTTTATAAAAATAAAAGTAATTCACTGTAGTTTATAGTAATATAGTGTAGGCATTCTTTCTTTCATTAAACACAAAATGAGGAGTTTATTATTATAATTATCTAATACAGTAATAATACAGTATATATATATATATTTGACCCTGGACCACAAAACCAGTCATAAGGGTAAATGTTTCGAATAAATACGCTTAAATAATACGAATAAAAAAGCTTTCCATTAATGTATGGTTTGTTATGATAGGACAATATTTGGCTGAGATACAATTATTTGAAAATCTGGAATCTGAGGGTGAAAAAAAAGTCTTATCTTGCATGCATCTTGTATACTTTTCAGTCAGCTTTTATAAACAATGAAAAAATGCGTACTCACATTCATGGTGTAAATGAAAATGAATTACTTGCTTTTTATGTGCTCGTTGTATCTTCAAATTCTGATATTACTTTGTTAATAAATACATATTCACAATTTTAATGGAAACTTAGCTAGTGTGAACACATCTCGGTTTGTTAAACATCTTTGCAGTTTTGTGTGTTTTTCTAGTTTTGTCGCGTCACTCGGTTCGCTGTGACTCCCAGCTACTGCTCGCATTGTTATGATCTTCTCTGGCTCTCTATCTCTCTCTCTCGGTCTTTCTTCGCTCGCTCTGAATGATGGATGGCTGTGGGTTTTGTTGGTGTGATGGTTCGCTCTCCTCCTGTGGGATGTGCGCGTGTGCCGGTGATCTATGGCCCGTGAAGTGCTCAGTCCTGGTGGTCGGTAACGGGGCTGTGTATTCTCCGGGGCGCTGGGAGGAGAACGTGCATTATCTGTCGAGTCCTTCAGGGCCAGAGAGGTGAATCAAGCCTGAAATAGAGCTCTCCTCCAAAGCTTAAGCACCAGACGATGACATAAACAACAGTTCTTCTCTTTCCTTCTTTCCCGTCAGTGTTTCCTCCAGTCACACTCAAACTGATGAGATCATTTTCAATTCTCAGGCACAGAATTGCACTTAATTAGCAGCGTTTTACACCAACATTTTACCTAATTAGAGCACAGTGTCAGTCCTCACATCACCTGTATTAAAATTAATTTTGAGCTTGCAATCAGTCATTTGAGCTTTCATTTCATTTTCATAAAACTCATTTTTAAAACCTTTATTTTGAAGAATATAAAGTAGCTTTTCTATAGAGTACTAAACTGATTGGTTGTTTTAATGATCTGGTGTTTAATGCAGCCCTTCATGGAGCCACAGATCAAACCTGTGACTGATAAATAGCTGGTCTGGGATCAGGTTCTTCTAGACCGTGTCCATTATGATGTGAGAAGGTGTAAGAGCTTATCTCAGATCTAATGCATCTTTAGCGATGCCTTTGGCATTATCTAACAAACCACTTGAAGGTGAAGCTCTTCTGCGTCTTGATCGTATTTCAGCAGATGTCTTTATGGACTCTCTATGCGGTTAACAGGAAATCAGACGCAGATCATATTATCTCACTTCACTCTGTCGATATGTGCACCTGTTTATTAGCTCCTAAATCTAATTCTGAGGTTCCAAACCTGCTCATATGCTAAGAATGAAATTGGTCTGGCTGAAGCTATTCTAAGATCACTCGAAGTTCAAGATTTCAGTCTTGTTCTGGTTCCAGAAGAAAGGACTGTGCTTCATTGTGCTTAGTGATAAAAATCACTTCCAGTATGAAGGGAAATTGTATTTAACCATTGCTCCGTTTTGAAATCTTCAGACACATTAGTCAGTCATATAAATGTGTGAATGCAATCTGCTTAAATGCTACATTTATGTCTATTGTTTTAGAATTTTAAACCTTACAAAAATGTTTTGATAATGTTTTGATTTGTGCATCTGTATTTACAATAAATAAACGCAATCCACATAAGATATTTTTATATCTAATATAATGACATTCAAGATATTGTTATGTGACTTAAGTTTACATACATCATATAATATAGATTTTTATGCATATATTTTTATGTGACTTAAGTGTACAAATATTATGTAATATCTAGGCTTGTTTTTGTGTGCTTCGGGTTTTTTAGTAACAGGTTGAATAGTTACAACAATAAGTGACAGTCTTTATGAGTGAACTGATATGTTTTGAAAAATGTATTTTTTCAGGAACAAAACGAGGGATGAATGAGTGAGTCATCGAATCAATAATTCAACTGATTTGTTCAAAATACCAATTCATTTAGAACTCTTTATGAGTGAGTCATTTAATCATTCATTTAACTAATTTGTTCAAAACATGGATTTATTCAGGAACAAAACAAGAGACGAGTCAGTTATTGAATCATTCTTTCGTATGATTTGTTCAAAACACTGATTCGTTCAGAAGTTTCGGTTACACTTTATTTTAAGGTGTCCTTGTTACAATGTAATTATACATTTAAGTACTGAGTAATATTAATTAACTGATTAATGTACTTACTGTATGGTTAGGGTTTGGCTTAGGGTTACTTACATGTAATTATGCATAATTAATATTAATTATAATAGTAAGTACATGTAACTAGGACACCTTAAAATAAAGTGTTACCGAAGTCGAGTGAGTCACTTAATCATTCACTCAACCAATTCGTTCAGAAACACTGATTTATTAAAGAACAAAACGAGGTAAGTCATTGTACAACTACATGTACTTACTATATGGTTAGGGTTAGGATTAGGGTTTGGCTTAGGGTTACTTGAATGTAATTATGCATAATTAATAGTAATTATAAAAGTAAGTACATGTAACGTGTAACAAGGACACCTTAAAATAAAGTATTACCGAAGTCTCTATGAGTGAGTCATTGAATCATTCACTCAACCAATTCATTCAGAAACACTGATTTATTCAAGAACAAAACAAGAGATAAGTCATTGAATCATTCATTCGAATGATTTGTTGAAAACACTGATTCATTCAGAAGTATTTATGAGCAAGTCATTTGAATGATTCATTCACAATAATGATTTATTCAGGAAGAAATGTGCTACTGTGTGTTTCTCAGTAACTCGCAGCTGTTAATTCACATGTGGCTTTGTTTGGAACTGCTGTGTTATCGTTGACGGATCAGACTGGGAATATTGTGTCTAAAATATAAGTTCCTCCATATGAACGTCTTGTTTATTGAACTGTCGGTCTGAGTCAAAACAGCAGCAAGATTAGGAGTGTGATATTGCTTAAATCTCTGTCTCTTCTCTTGTGGTTTCGATGTTATTCTGTTCCCTCTATCTGTGTCAATACATACATCTCTTTTCTCAAACGTTATGCTCTAATTAAGATCTGCTGTATATCGAATTGAACCATGCAAACTTTCCTATGGAATCTTTGCCATTTATGAAATCAATACAGCGGCAGGAAAGGTTGCAGAGAGATCAGACTTTCCTTCACTTTCCTCTTGCTCTGAACTTCAGCTTTTGTCTGTTTTCTCAGATGAATCTAATAGTCCTCAGGAGAAATAATAAGTCAATAATAGTCATTTAGAGTATAAATGAATTAGGAGATGTCTTTTAACAGCGCATGTCCAACAGCAGTGCTGTAGATTACTTACAGATTGTAATCCGTTACTGATTACAAATTACTTGACAAACATTGTAGTAAGTAACGTAATCCATTACATGACTCATTTTAGGTAATATATAATCAGACTACTTTTTGATTACTTTTGACAACTTGTTTATCACATTGATTTAAATAGGATAATCTTGCACCATATTTAAGGAAGGAAATATATTCAATTTGTTGTTATTAACAACATAAAGTGCATTAAACATTACATTACGTCAAGGTTTAAGCGAGTTTAATGAAAAGCTGATAATTATTAAAATAATCAAAATGTAAAATTAAGGCAAGTTTATTTATATAGCACATTTCATACACAATGGTAATTCAAAGTGCTTTACATAAAATGAAGTAAAATAATCACGACAATAAAACAAGGAATTTAAAAGCTTTTACAATTATTTAAAAAAATCATTTTAAAATGAAAGGTGGTACTTCAAGTAAATATTTTAGGTGAAAGGTTCTGCTGACAAAAAAAAAAAAAAGTTTGGGAATTCCTGCATTGCATGTAAATAAAAACTTAAAATGTTAAAACTTTTTAAAATGTAATATAATCTAATTACAAGTAATCTGATTATGTAATCTAGATCACATGCAATCAGTTATACCCAGCTCTGTCCAACACACAGTTTTCAGATGTCTTTTCATAAAAATAAACATTGGCAATACTGGTCTAAAACCAAAACCTTTTGTTTTTGTCAAATCTGCATCTTATTTCCCACCAAACTGAATTGGAATGTAAAAGTCATTCTCAATTCAGCTCTGATTTGCACACAACACTAGTGCGTCACGAAAACCAAAACAAGACGAAACAGTATTAGCTCTCCCTTTAGTCTCATCAGTGAGAAACTAAGTTGAGATGTTAAAGTGAAGATGTCTTTAAGATGTTTCTCCTGTGGCTGTGATGATCTTCTCTTCAGATCAGTGTTATTTTAGCCCATCTCGAAGCGTTTCGGTGAAGTGCAGTTTATTTTTATGAATTCTCCGATATCCCCGACAGAAAGCCTCCAGACCGTTATACTTCATGAGTAATAAATAATCTCTTTAGCCATGACTGAGCCAAGATAAAAATTAATGGCTTTCATCCGGTTACCCATCATGCCGTGAGACCCCTGACGTGAATGATCTCACCGTTTCTTAACTTTACCTGTAGGCTGTGGTAAATACGGCCCTCCGGCTCCGTTTGCATGCAGAGAGTCACACTGAACCAAATCTGTATTCCGGATAAAAATCTGATCCTACCAATAAAATGAGCTTTTTTGGGTTCATAATGTTTGAAGCCATGAAATCTTTAACACACACCATGAGTGCTGCATTGAGCTCCGTGAAAAGTGTTGCAGATAGAGTCACAGAAGGCTGATTTTACAGGATCTGTCTCTCTTCTGTCTTTTGTTTTCACACTCGTGTAACGATACACTCGGAACTCGGAATGACTTTCAATTCCAATTCAGTTTAAAGTGCATTTGAATTGATTGATTCATTCAGAAGTCTTGGTTACACTTTATTTTAAGGTGTCCTTGTTACAATATAGTTATACACTTAAGCACCGAGTAATATTAATTAACTGATTAATGTACTTACTATATGGTTAGGGTTTGGCTTAGGGTTACTTGCATGTAATTATGCATAATTAATATTAATTATAATAGTAAGTACATATAACAAGGACACCTTAAAATAAAGTGTACTTACTATATGGTTAGGGTTTGGCTTAGGGTTACTTACATGTAATTATGCATAATTAATATTAATTATAATAGTAAGTACATGTAACTAGGACACCTTAAAATAAAGTGTTACCGAAGTCGAGTGAGTCACTTAATCATTCACTCAACCAATTCGTTCAGAAACACTGATTTATTAAAGAACAAAACAAGAGATAAGTCATTGTACAACTACAAATATGGTTAGGGTTTGTCTTAGGGTTACTTGAATGTAATTATGCATAATTAATAGTAGTTATAATAGTAAGTACATGTAACGTGTAACAAGGATACCTTAAAATAAAGTGTTACCTATATATTTTAATCTTATATTAAATAATACTTTTATATGAGTTTTTATTTTTTGTTTAATGTGGTTAATCCTATGAAGAAAAAATAACTTCTGAATCCTCATTAAAAGTAATTGAAAAAATTCTCTGAGTAAAAAGATATAAAGAAAAGTTATTAATTCACATTTAAGTAATTGCTATATCTACTCAAGACCGGTAAAATCATTACTGCTTTCCACAAGATAATCAATTGCATATAAATTCATTCAGAAACACTGATTTATTCAAGAACAAAACAAGAGGTAAGTCACTGAATCATTCATTCGAATGATTTGTTCAAAACACTGATTCATTCAGAAGTCTCGGTTACACTTTATTTTAAGGTGTCCTTGTTACAGTGTAATTATACATGTAAGTACTGAGTAATATTAATTAACTACATACTACGTACTTAGGCGGCAAACAGGATGCAGAATTGAAATTCAAATTTCAGGAAGTAGAATGTTTTTTTTTTAAAAGCAAGTTTTTGGTTTTAGAATTCTAGAATGATCTAGTTTATTGTTATAAAGAGATTTGAAAAACTGTTAAGTTTGTATGTATAAATTAATGCATTTAGGTTGATTTGTGTCCTATTGATGCCAAAGTTGAAGCAATTGTGAATTTCCCCATCCCCAAGTCTAAAAGAGAGCTGCGCCGTTTTCTTGGTATGGTTGGGTATTACCGTGGATTTTGTAAAAATTTCTCCTCTGTTGTGTCCCTCCTGACAGATTTGTTGAGCACGTCCAAAGCTTTCACTTGGAGTCATGAATGCAATAACGCCTTCAGTGCTGCCAAAGACCTCCTGTGTAGTGCCCCAGTCCTCTCTGCCCCTGACTTTTCAAGACCCTTCAAACTTGAGGTGGATGCCAGTGCATTAGGGGCAGGTGCGGTCTTGTTGCAAGAAAGTGAAGCCGGAATTGACCATCCTGTGTGTTACTTTTCAAAGAAAAATTCTAAAACACAGCAACGTTACAGCACCATTGAAAAAGAGGCCTTAGCATTACTCCTTGCCCTTCAGCAATTTGAGGTTTATGTCGGTGGTAGTCCCCTACCTATAACGGTTTACACTGACCACAATCCCTTAGTCTTCCTCCTACGCATGGCCAACTCGACTCAAAGGCTAATGCGATGGTCTTTAGTGGTTCAGGGTTTTAACATTGACATACGCCACAAGAAGGGTACCGAAAACGTTATAGCTGATGCTCTTTCTAGAACTCGAAGAAACAAAAAAAAAATGTTGTTTGTTTGTTTTTGGCAAAATGGGATTTTGACTTTTTCGGGGGGTGGGGGGAGGGTACATTGAGATGAATGTGGTGTCTATGCATCTCTCTCTCTCTTTCTTTTTTTTTTTTTATTTATGTTACGTCCCAGGTCTAGGGTCTAGGAGGATAACATAAATAAAGATTTTTACACCATGGTGTTGTGATCTTTCGTTCTTTCTTTCTTTTATTTTTATTTTTTTATTTTTTTTAAGTCAAGTTCAAAGGCAATAAAACAGCACACAAAAAAGAGTGAACTTCAGGGTTGGGCCAAGGCCAAAATAATAAACAAAAAATAAGACTACCTTTTTCCAAAAGAATCTTAATACCTTAGAAATTAATACCCAAAAATACAGGGTCTGAACTAACTCCCTGACTAACCGAAAAACAGGAGAAAACGAATAGGTTACAAAAAGAAACTGGCACCCAACCCCTACAGCTTCCGTGCAGAAATGAAGTGATATTTACAATATTTACAACAACGGGCGAAAACAATCAGCCACGTTAAAAAAGAAAGAAAAAAGCAATCTGTTGAAAACTTTACAAAAAAAACAAAAAACAGCGAAACACTATGTGGGTAAAGTGAACAGAAAAGAAAAAGATCAAACCGAGTTCACAATATTTACACAAAAAGTCACTATACAGAGTTTATCTTTCTTTTCTTAACAACAATCACAATTTCAGCCAGCAACACCATCAACAATATCCCACACCCAGATCAGCCTCGCTGCATTTTTGAAAGATGCGCAGTTCCACCATCGACCAACCACGGGACACGTACCGGCGCGTTCAATTAGGGCGGGGCCATCTGTGAGAATAACAGAGAGAGAGAGAGAGTGAGAGAGATTCACACACTCTCATTCACACACTCTCTCTCTCACACACATGCACACACACTCATTCACACACTCACACACACACACACTCAGTCACACACACACACACACACACACTCTCTCTCACTCACACACAAACACACACACACGCAAGAAAGAGAGAGAGAAGCATAGACACCACATACATCTCAATGTAACACAGTAAAGTATTCATATTAATCATATTTTTCTGTAGCTTTTGAAGTTGTTTGAGATTATTTGTTTGTTTGTCTTAATTCAACTGTTGTTTAATTTTGTATTTCTTGCATTTTTTTTTATTATACAGCACTTTGGTCCAGTGTTTGCTGTTTTGTTTTGTAAATAAACTCTTGACTGGTTCTGGCGATAAAGCAATTAACCAAACAGTTGCTGGTAGCCATTGACTTCCATAGTAATGTGTAATAGTAAATTGTGTACAACAGAAGAAAGAAGTTCATACAGGTTTTGGAAAAACTAAATGATGACGTGTATATGCTCTTGATGGACTTTTTCTAGATCTGTTTCTCTTGGAGTTAAATGTTGATTCTCCTCTTGAGTCGATCAGCTCGACTGAGTTGATTGGGTGTTTGTAGTTAAGCAGCGGTTTTGACAGGATCTTTACACAGTTACTGTGATTAAAGCAGCGTTCGCGGCTGTTTGTCTCTTTATCCTCCTGTTATGACAAGAGCTGCAACGAGCGCGTCTGCTTTTAATGAGATTCTTCACTTTCAGAGTCAATAATCAGAAAGCGCTTTACACCTGAACTCCCCCCCCCACACATACACATACACACACACACACACACACACACACACACACACACACACACCACACTCATTCACACACTCTCACACACACACACACTCACCTTCTCACAACTCCAACTTTTTTTATACGTAATTTATAATATATTAATGTTAGGACAAAATGTTCTTAAAGTAATATTTATGGAATGTTCTTATAACTTTATTACAGGTTTTTTAACTGCTTACACACAAAATCTCTACTTGTCACACGATTTCTGAAAGCTGACACTCAAACAGCAGAAGCACACACCAAATCTGCAAAACCATACACTAATTCTCAGCCTTTGACTCGGTTTTCAATTTCATAAAGAACTTTTTGCAAAACACAACACAATTCTCTATGTAACACACAAAAATCTAACAGGAATTAATATTATGGCAAAGGTGTTTGCAAATGTTTGCTTTTGAGATGTGTTTGTGATATTTTGAATGCGATGCATTTTGCATTTTGTGTGTGCAGTTCTTGCATTTGTGTGTAAAGTTTAAAAAAAAAAGAGTTTTGAAAATGTGTGTAAGCAGTTGAAAAAACTGTAATATTTGATATCCTTATAACGTTGAGAGAAAACATCCTGGGATCAACATTCTCAAAACATCCTTCTGATGTTTTTGCATTTGATGAACGTTCTAAGAAACATTTTTGTAACCTTTAAATAACGTTATAATCACGACAAGAAAACTGGACGTTTTAATGTTCTTAGAATATTTAAAAAATGAACATTCAAATAATGTTATATTTTAGGCGAAAATAAAGTCAGTAGAATGTTTTAAGAAATGTTTTTTTTAACCTTTAAATAATATTATCATCACTGGACATTTCAATGTTTCAAAAACATTTAAAAACAATGTTCCCACACCGATTTTAATAACCTAGAGTCGACACCGGGGCTGCAGCTTACAATGAAATCAGTGACTGTCGAGTTCCACAAAAACAGTGCATTTCAGAAGATTTTAAATATATTGCATTCATGATATTTTTAGTCATTTTTGAAGCATTAAATGCATCGGTGCAGCTTGAACATTCTGCTAAACGTTGAGTAAATGATGAGCGAATCTTCATTCCTGGCTGAACTCTTCCTTCAACTTTCTCTTTCTTTCACTAATAAGATCATCTTCTTCTTCTGTTGTGGTAATTCAGTCTCTCACTTTCTTTTCCTCCATGTTTTATTTCTGTGTTATCAGTCTCGGCTCCATTTCTCTCGTCTCTGATACTTTATAACTCACTCGCTCGCTCTCTTTCATGATAATCTCTCTCTCTCTCTCTCTCTTCCCAGCGGTTTATCTCTTTTCCTCTGGGCTGTATTTCTCGTCTCATAATTAAATGTCATTTTCATTTTAAAGGAAAAGAAGGAAAAAGTTTCTTACGAGATTATTGTCAAAATATAGAGTTCTCAAACTATTTCTCTGTCAGCGGATCCAAGAGGAAGTGTTAGATGTGAGAATGTGGTGCTTTAAACTCACCACTGTCCTGAATAAATTAAGTTTGGATTCATTATGAATTTTAATGTTTTTGAAAGAAGTCTCTTCTGCTCAGCAAGGCTGCATTTATTTGATCAAAAATACAGTAAAAATTGTAAAAATGTCAAAGATAAAAATGTTTTCTTTCAGACATTTTTTTTTATTTATTTTAATTTGACGTACCAAAATAACTAAAACTAAAACTGAAATAAAAATGAACAAAATTACAGAAACAATAAAATTACTAAAATATTAACTAAGATTAAAATAGAAAAACAACAACCTGATTTAAAATATAGCATCTCAATGATACTAAAATAACACTGATTCGAATGATTTCTGATGATCACACTGAAGACTGGAGTAATGATGCTGAAAATTCAGCTTTGCATCACAGAAATAAATTACATTTTACTATAGATTTGTGTAGAAGTCACTTATTTTAAATTGTAATAATATTTCACAATTTTTACTGTACTTTTGATAAATAAATGCAGCCTTGCTGAGCAGAAGAGACTTCTTTTAAAAACATCTTCAAAAAAAATCTTAATGATTCCAAACTTTTGACTGCTAGTGTAACTTAACTCATGTTTGTTTTATATTTGTGCATATGTGTGTGT
>NW_015547633.1:194856-195903 GCF_001515605.1 Sinocyclocheilus anshuiensis
TGTGTGTGTGTGTGTTTGTGAGTGTGTGTGTGTGTGTGTTTGCGTGTGTTTGTGTTTGTGCGTGTGCGTGTGCGTGTGTGTGTGTGTGTGTGTGGTGACAGAGGATCAATGCTTCAGCATCTGAGACAGAAATAAATTGTGATTGCATGAAATAAAACTCCAGTTAGAGGCGGAGAGCGGTAAGAGTCGGCTTAATTGCGGCGGGTTGATCCGATGCCTTGTTTCCTGCTCCGCTGCCTCTTCCAGCCGCTCATAAAGACTTTCTTAAGATGCCTTTTGCTCATAGTGTCTCAAATGAAGTTAGCTATTATTAATGGCCTCTCCTTCTGCTCTCGCTGCACCAATAAAGCCATTTCCCTCCACCGCTCGCGATCTCAAGCCACCGCAATCAAATTTTCTTTATATTAGATTCCCTGAGACATACATATGTATACACAGTTCGTCTGGCTGGATTACTCCATCTTCCGCTCGACTCGACGGGTTATTATTCCTCCTCGGTGCAGAGATGGTGCATAAAGAAGAAGGAAAGCCTGAGTGTGTTATACATCAGGAGAAATGCTGTATTTTGGTTCCAGCTGTTGTAATCGACAGCAGCTTTCCACTTGATATTGCTGTCTACAGACTTGTAAATGTATCACTCAAATTGAAAAGCTGCTAACAACCTCCTTCAGCTCATCTGCGGCGTGTTATAACCTCTTATCTGTCCTCCAAACTGCTTTCAGGACTGAAATTCAGCTTTTTTAATATCATGCATTTTTGGGTGAATCTCACAACGGCAGGTCCAGGTCACATTTCTGCATGGAAACTAAATTAAAAAAAGAAGAAATAATATTTTGCATGGTTAATGTATTAAGATGCTATTAAAATATCAAATTAAATATGCAATTTATTAATATAATGAATATGTATATAATATTTTCCTCCCATACCGCAAAACGTGGCATATATGTGGCATAATGGACTAAAAAGGCCAAACTCAGTATGCTCCTCTACATTATTAATATACATAACTAATATGTACAGGCAAGCAGGTGAGCCCAGAATAAA
>NW_015547633.1:197068-198075 GCF_001515605.1 Sinocyclocheilus anshuiensis
CCATTGGCAACACGCACGATTTGTGTCGATTGCAAGTGACGTCGCAGGTATCGGAGAGTGCAAGTGAAGATTGCAAGTGACTTCGTAATTTAGTTTCTTTTTTCTTGTCTTCACCACCTGGCTACTGTTGTAAAATGTTGAGAGATTCAAACAAAACGTAATCAATAAATAGAACAAAATAAAAAAAATAAAAGACTGCAAGTGACGTCGCTAGCAGAAGCGCAAGTGTCTGAGAGTGCAAGCCTGAGAGTGCAAGTCTGAGATTGCAAGCCTGAGAGTGCAAGTGCAAGGCTGCAGCCAGACCCTCGTGGTAATATGCGCCTATAGGCGGGTGCACAGCGCTTATTACACACACAGGGACGCTCAGCAACACACAAACATTTTTAAAAATGAAAAGCCTGAGAGTGCAAGTCTGAGAGTGCAAGTCTGAGAGTGCAAGCCTGAGAGTGCAAGCCTGAGAGTGCAAGTCTGAGAGTGCAAGCCTGAGAGTGCAAGTCTGAGAGTGCAAGCCTGAGAGTGCAAGTCTGAGAGTGCAAGCCTGAGAGTGCAAGTCTGAGAGTGCAAGCCTGAGAGTGCAAGTCTGAGAGTGCAAGCCTGAGAGTGCAAGTCTGAGAGTGCAAGCCTGAGAGTGCAAGTCTGAGAGTGCAAGCCTGAGAGTGCAAGTCTGAGAGTGCAAGCCTAATGAAAAATTACATTCCGCCGTGTAAATAGCGAATCCGCCATGGTGCAAGCGCAACTGGCTTTTAAAGGGAATGAGACTCTGATTTAGGGCTGCACAATTAATCGAATTTCTAATCGCGATTACAATTATGGATGCCACAATTACGTAATCGTTCAAAGCGGCAATTAATCGTCCACTTATGTTATTCTGCGTGTTTAAGATGCGTTTTTTTCTTTCTACATGTTATCTTAAGGGTTTTTCCCATTATTTTAATATTAGTTTTAGTATAACATTATAATACCATTCATATTTTTACTTTTTTTATCATTTAAAGAAGAAAACAATC
>NW_015547633.1:199210-203235 GCF_001515605.1 Sinocyclocheilus anshuiensis
AAAAAAATAAAAGACTGCAAGTGACGTCGCTAGCGGAAGCGCAAGTGTCTGAGAATGCAAGCCTGAGAGTGCAAGTGCAAGGCTGCAGCCAGACCCTCGTGGTAATATGCGCCTATAGGCGGGTGCACAGCGCTTATTACACACACAGGGACGCGCAGCAACACACAAACATTTTTAAAAATGAAAAATTACATTCCGCCGTGTAAATAGCGAATCCGCCATGGTGCAAGCGCAACTGGCTTTTAAAGGGAATGAGACTCTGATTTAGGGCTGCACAATTAATCGAATTTCTAATCGTGATTACAATTATGGATGCCACAATTACGTAATCGTTCAAAGCGGCAATTAATCGTCCACTTATGTTATTCTGCGTGTTTAAGATGCGTTTTTTTCTTTCTACATGTTATCTTAAGGGTTTTTCCCATTATTTTAATATTAGTTTTAGTATAACATTATAATACCATTCATATTTTTACTTTTTTTATCATTTAAAGAAGAAACCAATCCGATGTATAGTTGACATTTTAGGCTTATAAAAAGCACTAAAGGTTTTTCAGTTCGAGTGTTTTCAGCTTGTTTACCTACATATAAAAATACGGCATGCAGTTGCATCAAACAATGGTATAAACATCATTCAATGTAAATTGTGGTAATCGTAATTAATAATCGCAACTACCATTTCAAGGGAATAGTCGACAATTATGATTTTTGTCATAATCGTGCAGACCTACTCTGATTGGTTTATTGCATGTTACGCCCAAAACACACCCATTACTCATTAAGAGAATAGGGACAACCCTTTTAGACCCTTTTTCCCGTCGTTAAACTAGCAAAAGTGGATTTGGACACACCCTGAGTGCACCTGCGCCGTGCGCTTTAGACCATGCGCTTAGATCGTTGAAATAGGTCCCTATTTCAGTTCCTCAAAATAGCAACGCGCCAACAATGCGCCTGAACACACCTCTTTTTCAGACCAGCACGCCCATGAGCGCACAAATAGGTGCAAATGCATTTGCTATTTAAACAAGCTGCATTGCACCAGGTGTATGATAGGGCCCAAAGATATTTTTACCCAGGAAAGTCCAGCCTCTGTGTTTTCGAAGGTTCTTCGGTGTGTTTTAGCACTGCTTTGCTGGTGATAATGCTGGAGGAACTGAAGGTCCTGCTCTTATTTCCGAGCTGAACTCCTCAAGCTCCAGCCGCGTGTTTCATCATTTCTTCCGCAGGAGGAACAGCTGGAGGATCTGTGCTGAGCTGGCCAAACATGAAGGGCAAGAGCGAGTTAACCTCATTATGACTGAATCCACGGCCCACATCTCACGAGCCGCTACACTGACAATCAAAATGTTTTTTGGTGGAAAACAAGTTACTGTGAACTTACAGATGCATCTTCTTTTTGTGTTTCTTAAAGAAATAATCACACTGGTTTTGTAATCAGAGGAAAGTTTTTAGGAGAGTTTTTATTTAAAGCAAATCCTGATAAAATTTTAAAATACCCAAAAAAGCTGGCATGATGTTAAAATACCAACCAACCAACAAGTGTTTTATATTTTCCCCTATTTTAACAGCAACTCTATACCATGAGGATCTGACTCTTTATAACTCTTAAAGGAATGACTCTGCAGTGTTTTTTGCGTGTGTGTGAACTGATGTACTGTCCCTTTAAGACCCATTGTGTCTGTGAAGTTTCCTCACGTTCAATCCCTCAGTCGTGTTTTAAAGCTTATCTTTAATCTTGCACAAACTTGCCATTTGTTTTTTAATGTTTCTGAAAGAAGTCTCTTCTGCTCATCAAGGCTGCATTTATTTGATCAAAAATACAGTAAAAATTATGAAATATTATTACAATGTAAAACAGCTGTTTTCTATGTGAATACCTGTTAAACTGTAATTTATTTCTGTGATCAAAACTGTATTTTCAGCATCATTACTCCAGTCTTCTTGTGTCACATGATCTTCAGAAATCATTCTAATATGCTGATTTGCTGCTCAAGAAACATTTCTGATTATTATCAATGTTGAAAACAGTTCAATATTTTTGTGGAAACCGTGACGCATTTTATTTTTCAGGATTCGCAGATGAATAGAAAGTTCAAAAGAACAGCATTTATTTGAAATAGAAATCTTTTGCAACATTATAAACATCTTTACTGTCACTTTTGATCAATTTAATGCGTCCTTAATGAATACTTTTTTTGTTTTTTACTTTTTGTATAAAATATGGATGGATATCAAATTAAACTATTGTATAATTGAGATACTATTTTATTTTTTGTTATTTTAAAGATTTTATTTTTTATATATTCTGGTTTCATGTTAATTTCAGTTAAAGGTTTAGTACTTTTGTCATTTTTATTAGTTTTTGTAAAAAAAAATTAAATATGTCTATATAATTTTTATACATTTTTATTTCAGTTTTAGTTAGAGAAATGTTGCTTTGTTGCTTAGCTAGCTAAAAATTAAGTTATTTTTTTTTATATTTTATTTTATTTAAAAAATTTGATTTAATTTTATTTAACTATAGCAGTTCTGATTTGAACCACTCAGTTTTTACAATAAAATTCAATTTTAACGTGTTAGTTGAAGGCCTTCTCGGTTATTTACCGCGGTTATTCCCGTCTTTCAGTCATTATGTTACCATGTTTTTCCGTGTCCATTGGTCGTGTTTAGTTTCTGAGATCAGCGCTCAATAATAATCTGCATTACAGCTGCGGTGAAAGTTGCAGGTCCTGCATTAAAGTGAGAAACGAGTGTTCAAACGCACTTCCAGTCATCCTCCGCTCGATACGCATCCGTCATCTGCTCTTTTTTAATCTGTACTGTCAGTGATCAATATTCCCTCACTTATACCGCTTTAATCAATCGCTCTGATCGCTTCGATCCCGCAAACACGCGCAGCTAAATTAATTTACTGACTGAATACATTAGCAGCCACACTGATGAATGCTGTAACAAACGGCGACATGAGTTTGTGTTCATCTGCTGGAGATGTTTGTGGCTCTAGAGCCGATGATGGGAATCAGATGAAGCTGTAATGAAGATGTGATGTTTATTCTCTGCTGCTCTTTTGACCCAAACACTGAAGCTGTTCACTGAAGTCTGCATTTAAGATCTGTTAAGCTCTGACAGTCCGCGCATATTCAGACTCGCCGTCTCATGATATTTTGTTACAAAACATACAAGAACCAAAGATGTTTGGTGTCACTGATGATGCACCAAGTCTGAAAGTGTGCTGCTTGATCCTTTAAGTGAGGAGTATAAACGCGTGTTTCTGACAAAGAGTAAAAAAATATGTATATATGAAAATATAAAAGGATTTTTGCAATTATTCAAGGTACAAACTCAGAATTGCATGATATAAACTCGCAGTTCTGAGAAGAAAAGTCTGTAGTGTGAGGTATAATCTTGCAATTGCAAGAAAAAAGTCTGAATTGTGATAAAAAAAAGTCAGAAATGAGGTATAAACTCAAAATCACAAGAAAAGAAGTCATAATTGCAAGAAAAAAGAATTGCGAGATAACTTAGAATTGTGAGAAAAAAAGTCAGAATTGTGAGATATAAATTCACTATCACAAAGAAAAAGTCAGAATTGCGAGAAAAAGTCAGAATCGCAAGAAAAAAAGTCAGAATCGCAAGAAAAAAAGTCAGAAATGTGACATAAATTCACAATCACAGGGAAAGTCAAAATTGTGAGAAAAGTCAGAATTGCAAGACAAAATTGCAAGATAACTAGAATTGTGAGAAGAAAGTCAGAATTGCGAGAAGTCAGAATCACAAGAAAGTCAAAATTATGAGAAAAGTCAGAATTGTAAGAAAACAAATTGCAAGAAAAAAATCAGAATCATAAGAAAAAAGCAAAAATGCAAGATAAAAAGTCACACTTACCATTTTTTGTATTCCATGGCATTTTTGTATGTGTGTGTGTGTGTGTGTGTGTGTGTGTGTGTGAGAGAGAGAGTGAGTGAGTGAGTGAGTGAGTGAGTGAGTGAGTGAGTGAGTGAGTGAGTGAGAGTGTGTGCGTGCTT
>NW_015547633.1:203741-205366 GCF_001515605.1 Sinocyclocheilus anshuiensis
GTGTGTGTGTGTGTGTGTGAGGGTTTTCTTGACCTGTTCTTTATTGTTTCCCAGTATGTGCGGTGTGTGTCTGATGATGAGAACAGAATGACATCAGATATTTAAGCACCAGAAGCCTCTCTGTTTCCAGTCAATCAGTCTTTATTATTATTCACAAACTCACCGGACTGAAGACGAGAAGCAAACAGCGCAGAAGTGACACGAGAACAGATCTGCAGCTCACTTCACTGTGAAAATAGAGCAGTGACAACAACATGAAATGAACTGTAAAAATAGAAATGTCCCGGAGAGATGGGCGAGAGACAGCTTATGAATTATGAACATGGCTCTAGAATGATTGGCTCTCTGTAGAACGCTCTAGATGCGTGTTATTGATCCTGTGTTCACGATGATTACACTAAATGTGCTTTTCTTGAGTCATTGATAATCATTTCTTCACTCTAATAGTACGTGTGCAAAATCCAATGTTTTGGGCGTTTAATTATTCTGTGTTTCTGTCTTCAGCAATTAATACTGAATCCATCAGGACTGAACACATCGCAGAATCAATGCACTGCTGATTTATTATTGATTCATGTTTTTTCATAAGATTACATTATATATTTTGTATATTATTTGGGAAAATATTTTATATTAGACTCATTATATAATTGGACTGCCATGATTTTAGACAGCATCCTACTGAATATATGATGTTTTTTTTTTAATTATGCACAATATCTGTACATACTAAGAAGTCATGCTGAACGCAGCCGTAAACATGAAATTATTCTATTAAAAAACAAATAAATCTGAATTGGTTTTAATTACACTTGTCATCTTTATCATATTTCTTAGTCATACCGTATGCTTGTTTTTCATTTTTAAAGACTTTAAAAATATCAAATATTTAATTATTATATTTAAATGTTTAAATATAATAAAATATTGTTGTAAAATTTAAATATAATTAAATATATTAATAATTATTGTTTCATTTTAAAGTATTATATTTATATATTTAAATGTCTGTTTATCTGACTAAAGTCAAATATTTGTGATTTTTAAAATGTTAATTTTAATTTTTAAATGTAATTAAATATTTCTTAACTTTATCATTTTATTTTATCTTATTTCTTATTTCAATCAAATCTTCGTGTTTGTTATTTTTAAAAGGTTTTTTATATTTAATTATTGTATTTATGTTTTGAAATGTTTAAATGTAATTAAATATTTTATAGTTATTTTTATGTTTTAAGTGTTATATTTAGATATTTAAATGTCTTTTTGACTAAAAATCAAATCAAGCTTAATTAGTCTTGCAGTCATCATCATATTTCTTATTTTAAAGTCAAATGTTTGTGTGTTATTTTAAAAGACTTTAAAAAATATTGAATTATAGTATTTAAATATTGAAATGTTGAAATATAATTAAGTATTTGTATGTTTTATGTATTTTTTTAGTATTACATATAGATACTGAAATGTAAATCTATTTATTTAACTAAAATTGAATCTTACAGTCATCATTTTATCATATTTCTTTTTTCAAATTCAAATGTTTGCACTGGTTATTTTTAAAGATGTTTTAAAAAATATATTTATTATACATAAATGTTTAAATACATATTTTTTTTTTTTTTTAC
>NW_015547633.1:205458-206067 GCF_001515605.1 Sinocyclocheilus anshuiensis
GTATCACGTAGTGCTGTCAAACGATTAATCGCATCCAAAATAAATGTTTTTGTTTACATAATATATGTGTGTACTGCGTATTTATTTGAATCGGTTGATAATAATATACTGTATGTGTGTGTATTTATATATGCATAATAAATAAACACAGTAAACATACATATATTATGCAAACAAAAACTTTTATTTTGGCATGCGATTAATCATTGCCCAGCATTAAAAATGTTGTATTTTATATTTTTATTTAACTAAAAATCTACTTTTTTGATCCACTTCAAATGTTGAATACTTTAGTAATGTTTGTTTATTTTAAAAGAGTTTTTAACAAATATTTAAATATTGAAATGTTTAAATATAATTAAATATTTGTATATTTTATGTAATTTTTTTAGTAGTACATATAGAATGATCAAATTATTATCAAATTATAAAATGTATCAAATTTCTTTTATGCCAAAAATCATGAGGATATTAAGTAAAGCTCATGTTCCATGAAGATATTTTGTAAATCTCCTACTGTAAATATATCAACACTTAATTTTTGATTAGTAATATGCATTGCTAAGAACTTCATTTGAACAACTTTAAAGATGATTTTCTCAATATTTA
>NW_015547633.1:208097-219642 GCF_001515605.1 Sinocyclocheilus anshuiensis
CTGTGTCTGTGTCTGTGTCTGTGTGTCTGTGTCTGTGTCTGTGTCTGTGTCTGTGTCTGTGTCTGTGTCTGTGTCTGTGTCTGTGTCTGTGTCTGTGTCTGTGTCTGTGTCTGTGTCTGTGTCTGTGTCTGTGTCTGTGTCTGTGTCTGTGTCTGTGTCTGTGTCTGTGTCTGTGTCTGTGTCTGTGTCTGTGTCTGTGTCTGTGTCTGTGTGTTTGTGTCTGTGTCTGTGTCTGTGTGTGTCTGTGTGTCTGTGTGTCTTTGTGCGTGCGTGTGTGTCCGCAGGTGCACGGCTTGGAGAAACAGGTGGGCAAATCTCTGGATTACCTGGAGCAGGGACCATCCGGCACAGTCTTCAAGAGCCTCCCATACGGCGTTCCCGCTCCGTCAGGCGGCGTCAAACCTCCACAGCAGACCTCCAGGATATTCTCCACGATGGACCACACGCCCTCGAAGCCCAAACCACCCACCTTCAGCTTCCAGAACCCCTACGAATGGATGAGAAACCAGTCGCAGCTCCTGGACCAAACGGGCTACCGTCCCAAACGCAAGCCCTCCCTCAAAACCTCCATGAAGACTAAAAAGATCTTCGGCTGGGGCGACTTCTACTTCAACGTCAAGACGCTCAAGTTCAGCCTTCTGGTGACGGGGAAGATCGTGGACCACGTCAACGGGACTTTTACAGTCTACTTCCGGCACAACTCCTCCAGTCTCGGGAACGTTTCGGTGAGCATCGTTCCTCCGTCCAAAATCGTTGAGTTCGAGGTTCTCCAGAACCCTCTTCACTCTGAAATCCAGTTCCACCAGCCGCACCAATCCACCATCGACCCCAAAGACGTCAAAACCTTCAACTGTCGCGTCGAGTACGAGAAGACGGATCGCTCCAAGAAGCCCAAACCCTGCCTTTACGATCCGTCCCAGACCTGCTTCACTGAAAACACCCAGTCGCACTCATCCTGGCTCTGCGCCAAACCCTTCAAAGTCATCTGCATCTTCATCTCCTTCTTCAGCATCGACTACAAGCTAGTGCAGAAGGTCTGTCCGGACTACAACTTTCAGAGCGAGCATCCGTATTTCGGATGAGGCATTTATCATCCGCGTTTTATTTGTATATGTGACCCTCACTCTTAAAAATAAAGGTGCTTCACGGTGATGCTATAGAAGAAGTTTTAACATCTGAAGAACCTCTCTGTTTCACAAAAGCTTCTTTGTGAAGGTTCTTCAGATTATAAAAAGCTAAGAAAGAGATGGAACCTTTGACTGAATGGTTCTTTGTGGAAGCAAAAATGGGTTTTCTGTGGCATCGCTGTGAAGAAGCTTTTAAGCAGCTCTATTTTTAAGAATGCTGCAGCACAAAAGCAGTCTTAAGTCGCTGGGGTATATTTGTAGCAATAGCCAAAAATACATTGTATGAGTCAAAATTATCCATTTTTCTTTTATGCCAAAAATCATTAGGATATTAAGTAAAGATCATGTTCCATGAAGATATTTTGTAAATGTCCTACAGTAAATATATCAAAACTTAATTTTTGATTAGTAATATGCATTGCTAAAAACGTCATATGGACAACTTTAAAGGCGATTTTCTCAGTATTTTGATTTTTTTGCACCCTCAGATTCCAGATTTTCAAATAGTTTTAGATTTTTTTGCACCCTCAGATTTTCAAATAGTTGTATCTCAGCCAAATATTATTCTATCCTAACTAACCATACATCAATCGAAAGATTATTTATTCATCTTTCAGATGATGTATAAATCTCAATTTCACAAAATTGACCCTTATGACTGGTTTTGTGCTCCAAGGTCACATATAGAAAGAATCGTCCGAATTCAACTCTTAATATTGGTTTCTTTATGCTTTCATCCGTCGACTGTTAGACCGACAGGGAACGCGTGGTTTTTCTACTGATCCTGCTTACGTCTTTCAGAATGGAAACGAAAACCAGCTCAGATCTGGTCTTTAATGGTCTGATCAGGGTTTCACAAACTCGAAACCAGTAGTTCAAGCCAACATACATCGGTCTTCACTAGCTTGGATGATGATGAAATTATGGAGTCTCTATAAGAGGTGGATGAAAAATATGGATTTTTGATGTCAGTCACGAAGGAAGGTGATGAAGACAAACGTTTATTTTCTTTAGAACGACGTGCAACGGTGAATCGTTCAGGAACATGAATTAGTTCGACTTCAAGATGCACACAAGATATGATTATGATTAAGAAAACCTGGGTAAATTTGAGAAATGAAGCAAAACCTTTAAGATTTTTTTTGGTGCTGTCAAACGATTAATCGCGATTAATCGCATCCAAAATAAAAGTTTTTGTTTACATAATATATGTGTGTGTACTGTGTATATTTATTACGAACACATGCATGTATATATTTAGGAAAAATATGTTGTTTATATATTAAATATATTTATATATAATATAAAATATAAGAATGTGAATATATAAATGTGTAAATATTTTCCAAATATATACTGTATGTGTGTGTGTTTATATATACATGTACACATATATAATGTAAACAAAAACTTTTATTTTGTATGCAATTAATCGCGATTAATCATTTGAAAGCACTAGATTTTTCCCTTCGTAAAAATAAAGGTTCCAAAAGGTTCTTTTGCAGCAATGCCTTAGAAAAACATTTTTGGTTCCTCAAAGAAGATTTCAGTGAACGTTTCTTAAAAGAACCTTTTTTTTTTTTGACCGTTTAGAACGTTTTGATGATCTAAAGACGTTTTTCAACTATAAAGAACATGGATGTTAAAGGTTCTTCACGGAATCATCGATTCCAATTAAGAACCTTCATTTTTTTAACAGTAAAAAAAAAACATTTTTGGTTCCTCAAAGAACCTTCCAGTGATCAGATCTTAAAAAGAACCGATTTTTCTTAGATTGAAGAACATTTAAAAAACGTAAAGTTTCCATGGATTTAAAGGTTCTTCGTGAAACCATCAATGCAATCAACCTTTATTTTTATGAGTAAAGAACCACTTTTGGTTATTTTAAGAGATCAGTATATTAACATTTTAATGATCTAACTATAAAGAACTATATAAGTTTCCATGGATGTTAAAGCATGTTCTCGGAACCATTGATTCGAATAAAGAACCTTTATTTTGAAGAGATTCGAATCATGTGAAGATTCATCAGCAGAAGCTCCAAAGCTTTCAGGATAAACAGAGGTTTAATGTTCAGAACACTTGAGCACAAACCTGCAGGAACTCAGTGTGTGTTCGCAGAATGCTGAACAGATCCAAAGGAATGCATTTAACAGAGTCTTATCCACCCTACCTTTATATATTATGAAATTAAAGACATAGCTTATCTATTCACTAGCTCTGAATAAAGCTTGAAGAGACTCAAGAATGATTCCCGTTTCGTTCTCTTGTTTTTAAAGTCAAGCACCGAACGAACAGTTCTGTGAATAAAGTATTGCTTGATGATGTGTATAAGCATACATGGGGAACATTGTGTGTAAATAATGTATCACAAATAAATAATTAAATCTAACCGGCCTGACCTGCTGTTATTATCAAATGATTGACTGTATTTATTTCACATGTGCTGACACTTCTTCTATTGTAAGATCATTTTACCGTGGTGAATTATTGTGCATATAGTGTAAAAAGTGCATTTTCTCTACACAATCGGTTTGTTTTTAGGGTCAGAAGCTGAGAGAGAAAACATGCCTCGTTTAATATTAATTGCTGACTGTTAGTTATATGTTTGTGTTCATGGAGTGGGATTTTTGGGGTATTTTTCCTGTTAAATTATTTTGACATAAAAAAATAATTCCAATAAAAACAAAATTGACCATATATTTATATACAGTATATCATTAATGTTACACTTGTGATAGCTAATATCAGAATATGAACACATATGTAAATAAATGCAGTTACACTGGAAGAAAGGTGTACAATTTAAACTTCTAGTGACTTCACCAATAATTACATTGAAACGCCAAGTAACTCTAAATCAAATGTGAACTTTTAATTCAATTCACAAGTATTTTTTGGTGAGACATACTCCAATAATCTGTTTTATTTACAATTTAGAAATAAAAAACTATAGTGTATTTAATTAATGCAACTGTAAATGATGATGCAATTAATTAATTGCAAGCATTCGTTTCCGCAATTTACTGTAAATTTCTGTCTGAGAGTTCAGCAAATAATCAGCAAATATTAAATAATTATTGGTCTATGCATGCAACCTTTATGAAACCACATTAATTGAGAGATTGCATGGAAAACTAAAATTAAAACATTATTAAAAATAAAATAACTAAAAACTGAAATGAAATAATATATATAAAAACTTAAACCGAATTTTTTTTTTCAAGCTTCCAAGGCAAAATTTCTCATTTTTTTATTTAGTTTGATGTAGAAACCTGTAAAACTAAAATATACAAATACAAGGCACATAAACGGGACAAAAGCACAACATTACTAAAACTAACTTAAGATTAAAAAATATAAACACATTTAAAATATTTATTTAAAAAAAACTATAATAGTATCTCAGTGATACTGAAATAAATTGTATTAAACACTAGAAAAAAAAGAAATAAATAATAAAATATAATGCAATCGACTCTAGTTTTTCTGAAAAGCATAAGATGACAGATCAATTGAGATGTAAGGAACACTTCATTTCCCAGGTTTTATGTAAGTCCTGACGTCAGTTTGTAGTCCAGCGTCCCGACTGCGCAGCTGACGCGTCTATGACAGGACTACATTTCCCATGAGCACTCGCGCTTATCGTCAATCCGCTGCTGTCATTTAGGCGACGGACGAAAAACGTGCGAACGCAAAAACCTGCTGGAACCGGAGAAGTTGGGTGGCTTTACCATGTTAACACTAACATTGAGACAACTATTTAGGGTGAGTTTATACGTGCATGACCAAATTATAGCGCACAGCAACGCGAAAGCGTTATGATCGCTGAGAGCTCTTGATCACATCAAAACAGCGCTAATATTCATCAGTGTGCATGCATGATACAATATGCATCAGAAGCGTTTTGTGTCGATACAGATGTTACATGCAGACCCGTGCATGAGAGTGTTATTGAGTCGCTGGAGGCTCGGATTGACGTGGCATGAGAGTCTGCGTGATTATAGTCATGTTTTCTTGGAGTTTAAAAGGGCTGCTATTTAAAAGCGTGATTTGAGTTTGTTAGTTTTGTAGTCCAGCAGAAGTTTAACAAGCTACAACTTTTCAGTTGCATGACAGTTTTGAATTTATTGTGGATTTGTGAGCTGTCACTAACGCAAGCTCAAGCTTGCATACATTTATACTAAGCGACGTAAACAGCAGATCTGGGTTAACTAGTCTGGTTATACTAGTTAGTTAGATGATGCAACCGCTCACGATTCCTCTCACACTCACTCACTCACTTACATGCATCTAAACACATTTGCATGCAATGCTTTATTTACAAAATGTCTTGCTTTAACCCGTGTTTTTACATCTGATATCTATAGAAGCCTGTTTCTACCATTGGATAAAAAATTTGGTTGAAGAGATAATTGTGACTTTGTCTCTTTTTTCAGTTCAATTTCAGTTCTTGAGCTATAAGAATTTTGAGATATAAACAGAATTTAAAAAAAAAAAAAAAAAGTTTGTTTGATTATGAGATGGAACAAAAGGGAAAAAAACAGAATTGCAAGATAAACTCTTAATTCTGAGAAAAAAAGTAAGAGTTGTTATATTTTGCAATTCTGAGAAAGTTTTCAGAGTCTGTGTTGTGAGATAAACAATCTTTTGCATTGAATGTGTTTTATCTTTTCTGCTGAGTTTGTAAGTTACAAAGTGCAGCACAATATTTCCTAACTGAGTCTTACAGCCAGCTAATAATCCTGAAGAAATCTGCTCAAGTTTTTGCTTTTGCAAGCTGTTAACCAGACTAATTTACCTCAGAGTTGCTGTTTTAACACATGATGGCATGCTTTTATTAAACTAGGCAAGTTTATTTATGTAGCACATTTCATACACAATGGTAATTCAAAGTGCTTTACAGAAAAGAAAGTAAAATAATCACAACGATAAAAACAAGGAATTTAAAAACTTAAAACGAGTTAAAAATTGATTTAAAATGACAGTTAAGAATAGAAAATGATTATGCATTAAAAAAAATTGTTGTTGCACCAAAGACTCATTTTCTTTATCGGTCTTTTGTCTTGTTTTCAAAAAAATATTAAAAAAAAATAAATTATTGGTTTAAGCATAACATTAACGAAATGCTTTTGCTAGAAATAATAAAAAAAAATATTTTTTAAACCTGAGTTAGAAAAAAAATAGTGAGAATAAATGGTTTATAGTATTCTCTTAAAACATGTAGTATCCTACACACTTTTTCTTCTTAAGTATAAATCATTTTAAGGATGTTTAAACCTTTTTTGTCGGCACTGGCATGTTCCTAAAAAATGCATGAACTAATAAAAATAAAAATCTTTAATGCAGGTAAAAAAAAAATGTATTAATTTGTATTTATTAATTTTTAATATATGCAACAAAATTCTGCTGTGAATCTGATAGTATTGTTTTTTAACATTATATCATCATATCTCTTTTAACAGCATATAAACGTATAAATAAGCATATAAACAAACTTGTGATGTTAAAGGCTGTGATGCTTAAAAATTAGCTATTTAACAAAACAAAAACAAATGTAGTATATTCTCTGCAAACTGTATTATATCTTTACGCAGTTTTGCTTCTTGAGTAAATGTAACTTGTTTTAAGGATGTTTAAACATTGTTTTGTTGTTACTGCCAAACAGGACAGAAATAGTGGTGTTTTTTACTGAACGCAGCACTCACGGTTTGATCTGCTTATAAGCAGGTTTATGAAGGGACACACTTTCATTTATTGGGTTTTGACCAGTGTCATCTTATCAGTCGTGTAACCAACCGCTCAATAATTAACCTGCTGTTGTTTTACGTAATATGCCAAAGCCAATCAGACGCGGGCTTTGAGTCCACTCCTCTCATTCCTGCAGGTTCATCTGAATCTGAAGAATTCAGTAGATCACAGAAAGCCAAATAAAGGCTTTAAAGCACGTGTATGTGTGATGCATATCATCAGAACCGGTTCAGTTTGTTTCTGCTGCTCTCAGATCTGCGGCTCGTCTTCATTGTGTAGTTGTGCATGCTTTCCATGCGCTGGTGTGTTACCGTGGTAACAGACCAGTGTACTCTGGTTGAAAAAGTGATGTGAGACTAGTTAAGCAGTCGTCTGATGCAGCGTGTTCATGTGTTTAGATGGTCTTAGCTATCCAGTAAGCTTAGGGCTGTCAAGTTTCGAATATTCGTCGAATTTAAAATATAAATCCAACGTTTTTGCATTCGAATTTTAGGTGTGCGCCAGGCAGCTTATCAGCGGACACGAGATGCGATGACGATGTAGTTGTCGTTGCATTTTAATGCTTTTTTTAACCTATCCAGTTGAAGCCACTAGATGGCGCTGCTGCGTTGTTCATTCAAAATATTGCGGAAAAAGAGAACATCAATGTGGAAAAGATGTTGTTTACGTCAAAACTGAAACCAAGCCGTTCACACAAAACGCATATTTATCACATTTTCTAGAGGGACATCTATCACCGTTGCACTCGCATCTCACACCTCACACAAAAGAGCCACATGTTTAGAAAACCATGTAAAATTAATGTAAGTTCTACTTTTAAAAAACATGTCTTGAGACTTTATGGCGGTTTTTCGCCATCCCACTGCATCTTATGTTTTTAAATGAAAAAGTACTATTTGTGATTGGTTTTCGGTCCTTTGTATTAAACTATGCATACATATATGATGCAGTTTTGTTTCTAATTGTTTAAGCAAATTAATTAATTATATATATGGTTTTTAAACATTATGCACGTTTTCCAAAGATAGTCGTGTTATTTTATTGCTTTGAAGAAATGTGCATTAGTAATATTTTGCTCGATGCGCCCTCTTGTGGCCTCAGGAGAGAAGCCAAAAGCTTTTTTCCCCCTAACTGAAATTATGCCTTTTAAATTCAAATATATTTCGAATATTGATCATATTTAAGTACAAAATTCGAATTTAGTTTTTCAGCCATTCTGACAGCCCTAGTAAGCGGTGTGCGATATGACGAATTTTGATTGTGGACGATAAAAATGTCTCCACGATCTGCTTTTGAAGAAATATCGTAGTATCGTAGTATCTAAGGGATAAACACTTATGAAATTTTGACGGTATGATAACCTTAAGCAAAAATATCACGGTTTCGCGGTATCACGGTATTGTCGTTACAGCTCTAAAATGTGTTATTTTTAAATGACTGGGTAAAAAAAAAAAACTTTTTTCCACTGAACACAATATATTTTGTTTTTGAGCAATATACAGAATATTAGGAACAGTAGCTACAGCGCACATTCAATCATCTGCAGTTCTGGCGGCTCCGTCTCAAGATACTGTACACTGCTCTTATTTGCAATCACAAAAGTACATTATTTGCATGTGCTTTAAGGTGTGTTTCGCCTGTATGTTAGCTCTTAAAGCGACAGTACTAAACATGCTGCCGACTGTCATTAAAGGGATAGTTCACCCAATTTATTTAATTCAAATGTAATTTCTGTCATTAATTGTTAATAGGGAAAAAAACTGGGGACCAGCAACTGTTTGGTTATTCACATTCTTCAACATAACATTTATGTTCAGCAGAAGAAAGAAACTCAACTCAGGTTAAAAACAACTTGAGAGTGAATAAATAAAACACTATGACAGAATTGACAGACAGATGACGGAATTTTAATTTTTGGGTGAACTATCCACCTTAATCGTAATAAAAACAACAAATATAATATAATATGTATAATTTATGCAGTGAAGTGAATTTAGTGTTTTATTTTTATATTTTTTGATTGAATACTGCTAAATACACTCTACTGGAGAAAAAAAGCACTGTTTGATTTATTTGTATGTTATGTGTATGTGTAATGTGTATCTTTTGTTCTTATTTTTCAATAACAATGATAAATTAATGACAATGTCTTCTGCTTAATATGGGCAGTTTACGTGATGATTAATAATGCTCCTGTAGTTCCAACAGTACAGCAGTTGACTTTTTAAGACAAAATTGTTACATTATTGTAAACATTAAAATGAAAGGATATTGATTGAGTGATGCAACTGAATTGTTTTTGCCATGAATGTAGAAAATAGAATTGATGCTGACATGGCGTTAAATCATGAAAACTCTCAGTGAATTCATAAACCCATAAACATGAATGTAATGTTACAATATTGAAGTAATAGCTGGAATGTGTATTTTTTGTTATGTTGTTTTGAATTATGTATGTACATTTGGGGTAATGTTTATGTAACATGTTTATCTTGTATTTTTTAGTGAAAAGTGTCGCTCATCAGTTAACTGTGTAAAAAGGGTAGGCATAATAAGCAAGGCTTCAGCCTACACCTTTTTCGGTAATTATGTTTCTTTATTTATTTTGTGAAAAGTTGTCTGTGAGGACCGAAATAAAAATGATTGATTGATTGATTGATTGATGAATGCAATTTAAGTTGCTTTGGAGAAAAGTATATCTGCCAAATGCATACTTAAAAAAAAAACGATTTATTCCAACAAAACTGCTTTGAATGTGACGCTTATTTTAGTATCAGTTGTTTGCATTAGTTTTATTTGTTTTACTTGTAGTTTTTGTATTTTTGGGGGGAGGGGTGTATTTTTAGTTTTTTTTTTTATGTATTATTTTTATAGTATTATTATTATTGTTGTTATTTTAGTACATCAAGTTAAAATGCATCAATAAAAACATCAATAAAAATGCATTGGCAACTAATGATTTACATTTTTATTTCAGTTAAAACTTTTTTTATTTCAAGTTACAAAATATGTTTTATTTAATATGCTTTTAGTTTTAGTTAAAAATAATAACTCTGGAATACGAATCCTAAAACTTAACGTAATCTAACCCTTATTTGGAGATGGATGTGACTGAGATTCTTTGAGTCAAGAATCACTCTGAATGATTCACTGAGCTGATTCACTGAGCTGATTCACTGAGCTGATTCAATCTGAAGAGTCATTAGTGAATCAGACTGCGCTGCTCACGCTGTGTGCTTTTTGCTCGCGATGAAAACACGATAGAAAGACGTGTTTTATGTTTAATGTTTTTGTGTCCAGTCTTAATCTTCCGTCACGGTCAGATCACACAGAAAACTCACTGAAACACAGTTTTGGATTCAGGAAACAGTCACAGTATTTCAGAAGCGTTCTGAAGATCCGTGAGAGTCATTTAGTTCCAGCAGGTGAACCTCTTCTTGATTCTCAGTCGGACGTAACATCATCACTGTGTGATAAAAGCGACACACACAGATGATTGACCGACTGAAGCTCATTTTCATATTCAGATTGTCGCCTGTATATTCAGGCATGCTTAATAATTGATCAGGATATATTTTCAATGCTTTCATCTCTATTTTTAGCCACTAGAGTCCCGGTTTGAAGCTTTCCGGGGTTCGCTGGCAGATCTGGACTCTCAAATCCAGCGTCAGCGCATCGCTGCCTTAATCTAGATACATATTAAATTGCTTTCTCATAGTTTAATTGACTTCTTTCATGAATTGCATTGACTGCTTTAAAATATGAGACACCAATGTTTCAGGACACAGAATATGACACATGCTTATTTCATAACTTGTTTTATTTCTTATTTGGGTTTTTGTATATGCTTTTCTTTTTTTTTCTTCCAAGGCATTGTTAGATGCCAGTGTTTCCGGTCATAAAATAAAGCAACAAGCCCCAAGAAGCCGTGGTTTACAGTGAATTTATAACAGCTACGGGGCGTTGTTAGGTTGCTACAAAGTGGCTGCCGAGCAACACACAAACGTAAACAAAGGTGTATGTTACTTTGTAGAGTATTTTACAACAGCTTCGAACGCGGCTCAGCCAATCAGAATCAAGCACCGGAACTATCTGTTTTATAATCTGTAACTTATTACATAGGTTAGCGTTACAGTAACCAGAATAACCTTCCCAGCACTGGCTCCGTTTCTCTGGATTAGTGCGATAATGTCGCGGGCCGCTCGGGGAAATTGGCTTTCCACACTCCTGATTGATGGTGTCACTCCCTTTGGCCCGACTGGAGGAATCACCGAGCTCTCGCTCACACTCGCTCCTCCTGACGCCGTGTCGTTCTGCGCCCATTAGTCGTGTCATCCAAGCAACGCTCCTGACTCCCGCGCTACGCTGCTGATTGTTGTCTAGCGGCGGCGGGATGGACAGCAGTCATCTGTAAAATTGACTCTTTGCTCTGAAGAGAAAGAAAATAACAAAAATAATCAGCAAAATGAAATGTTTTCTTTCTTTTTTCTGAACCGCAAAAGCAGATGTGAGCAGACGACGCCTGAGATGATGAAACAATACATCCATCAGCTGTTTGAGTGTGTGTGAGTGAGTGAGTGAGTGAGTGAGTGTGTGTGTGTTTGCGTGTGTCTGTGTGTGTGAGTGAGTGAGTGAGTGAGTGAGTGTGTGTGTGTGTGTTTGCGTGT
>NW_015547633.1:219779-221559 GCF_001515605.1 Sinocyclocheilus anshuiensis
TATATATATATATATATATATATATATACTTATTTATTTGATTATTATTTATTTACTTATATTTACTTTATTTACTTATTTCATTATTTTATGTATTTATTTATTTGTTGAATCATTTACTTATTTAATTATTAATTACATTTTTTATTTACTTTATTTTTTACTTATTTAACTGTTTGCATGAATGCATTTTGCAGACGCTTATACAAAGCAGCTTGCATTGCACTGAAGGCGTGCATGTGATCAGTTCATGCTTTCACTCCGTGTGTTTGTGTTTAGAGGAAATTGAGTTTGAAATACAACAGGACGTCGTTCTACATGTTTGCAGTAACAAGGCATTCACTACATAATGCAATTAAAATCTGTGTGTTCAGTCGGAGGGGCTGATGGGAACATGCAAACGTCTCAGAGTCGGCTCACGTTTTAACACTCAAACTCTTTCTAGACGAATGCGCCGGCATCGCTGAACTAATTGTTTTTTAATAACAGATTTTAAGTGAGTAATTCGTCAGGGCCCCGTGAGGGCCTCCATTAGAGTTCAGTGCCGCTCCAGCTTCTTCTGAAGAATAGTGTAATAAAAATCATATATTTATCATAATTATTTTGGTTATTTGACGAGGGACAGCTTTTTAGTGATTATAAAGGCAGTGCTATATATAATCCATGCAGAATTTGTATAGAACTTTAATTTTTTGGCCACATACACGCTGCAAAGTTTCGGGAATGAGGTAAACTAGCTGCATTTGAGCAGTTTTCACAGTAGCTCATATTTATGTATTTATATTTGTGACCGTGGAGCACAAAACCAGTCATAAGGGTCAATTTTTCGAAATTGAGTTTTATACATCATCTGAAAGCGGAATAAATAAGCTTTCCATTGATGTATGGTTTGTTAGGATAGGACAATATTTGGCTGAGATACAACTATTTGAAAATCTGGAATCTGAGGGTGCAAAAAAATCTAAATATTGAGAAAATCATCTTTAAAGTTGTCCAAATTAAGTTCTTAGCAATGCATATTACTAATCAAACATTAAGTTTTGATATATTTACGGTAGGAGATTTGCAAAATATCTTCATGGAACATGATCTTTACTTAATATCCTAATGATTTTTGGCATAAAAGAAAAATCTATAATTTTGACCCATACAATGTATTTTTGTGCTCCAAGGTCAAATTTTATGTACTTATGAATTTCATTTATTTACTTCACTTTTTTACTTATTTATTTACTTAGTTAACGGATTCATTATGTACTTATTTAATGTTTACTTAATAAAAATAATAAATAAATATATAAATGAGTAAATAAATATTCATTTATTTTACTTTCTAATAAATCTGCCGTTGTGTACTATGAATATTGTTGACTTTGATGAATTACATGTGATGTTACTCATTTGTAAGCAGCTTTGGATGAAAGCATCTGCTCTATGTGTGAATGTAAATGTCATGTATTTATTTGTTTGTTGATGTGATATGTAGTCGTGTTGTCAGTGGGATGATGTTGAATCAGCTGATCATTCTCACAAAATAAAGCCGTTTCAGAGGGATTGTGTGAGAATGAGCAGCTGACGGCTCGTTACTCCACTTCCAGACATTTACATGCTTTTCTCTTGGGCTTCAAAGAAACAAAGTAATACCGTGGTACTTTTTGTTCTTGAATGCAGAGGAGGAGGATCTGTGAGTTCAGAAAGTGAGTGCTTGAAATTTGTCAAGCATGAAGCGTTGAAAAAAGAAATGACACCCAGAAACCCTTAATCTGCTGTGTGTGTGCGT
>NW_015547633.1:221814-222295 GCF_001515605.1 Sinocyclocheilus anshuiensis
GTGTCTGTGTCTGTGTCTGTGTGTGTGTGTGTGTGTGTGTGTGTGTGTGTGTGTGTGAGAGATTAGATAAGCAGTTATGCTGAATTTCCACTCAGCTGTAAAGTTTCTGTTGAGAGTTGCTGATTGGAGCAGAATTAAAGCGTCATGCTGATTATTGTATCTCACCAACAGCCCGTTACACACACACTGTAGAACTGTAGAATTCATTTAACTCACTCTGATTCCGTCTGTATGTCAGATATACCAGCCTCAGTCGCTCTCTATATTTCATGTTTTTGTAAGTCATGATGCTGCATCTTTAAAAAAACACAATCGCTCTTACGTAATATATTAATCCAAAGAGCTATATAATATTTAATGTTACTGAAATATTTTATTTTGTGTGAGAGTGAGTGTGTGAGTGAGCGTGAGTGTGTGAGAGTGAGTGAGTGAGTGGGTGAGAGTGAGTGAGTGAGTGAGTGAGTGAGTGAGTGAGTGAGTG
>NW_015547633.1:222333-223597 GCF_001515605.1 Sinocyclocheilus anshuiensis
GTGTGTGAGAGTGAGTGAGTGTGTGTGTGTGTGAGAGTGAGTGAGTGTGTGTGTGTGAGAGTGTGAGTGTGTGAGAGTGAGTGAGTGAGTGTCTGTGTGTGTCCCCACAAGGATAGTAAAACCTGAAATGTTTTACATTGTAGGGACCGGCCTCTGGTCCCCACGAGGGAAAAAATTATTAAAAATAGTAAATGTTGTTTATCTGAAAGTGTGACTGTGTGAGAGTGAGTGAGTGAGTGAGTGTTGGGTTGGGTAAAGGGTTGGGTTAGGGGATAGAAAATATCGTTTGGTCAGTATAAAAGTAATAGAAGTCTATGGAAAGTCCCCACAATTCACAGAAACAAACGTCTGTGTGTGTGTGTTTCAGCCGGTGTGCCGTGTTTCGGCCAGCGTCAGATCCCAGCATTCAGCGGCGGTGGTCTCTGATGACGAGCGCTCGTGGACGGGACAGGAGAGTCTGTCTCAAGACGACCCCGAGATGTGGGAGCTTCTGCAGAAGGAGAAGGACAGACAGTGCCGAGGACTGGAGCTCATCGCCTCCGAGGTGATACTTCACACCACTTTCAGATTAATCGCATTCATTGCATGATTAATTCATTGAATTTATCACAAATTAATCACACATCAATTTTGGCTGAGAAATTACCCCCTAAAAGATCATTTAAAAAGTCATAGAAGGCCAGTAGGTGGCGTTGAGTCATTAACTGCATCCCAAATGATGCACTATACGCTATGTATTTATGCACTATGAATTCAGCTATGTTGTGTATGAATTTTAAAAGGTTATTTTGCCAGTAATAATTGGAGTCTGATAGCCCCTCCCCCTTCGCGACGCAATTAAAGCTGCGACAGTTGAGTGAATGAAGTGTTCAACAGTCCACATTTCGTTTTTTCGGTCATTTAAGTGCATAATCCGGGTATTTAAAGTGCACTTTTTCTTGGAATTTTCAGTGTGAACACACTACTCACACTATTTATACTACAAAACGTCATAGAATAGTGGGCAAGTACGCGATTTGGGATGCACCTACTGTCTTAATGAGTGAGTCCTTGAATCATTCATTCAACCAATTTGCTCAAATTGCTGATTCATTCGAAGTGACTGTCTTTATTAATGAATCATTGACTCTCTAACTCACTCGATTCATTCAAATGGCTAAATCATTTAGAAACTGAGCAAGTGACTGTCTTTATGAATGAGTCACTGAATCATTGACTCACTTGATTCAGTCAGACAGCTTATTCATTCGGAAATAAAGCAAGT
>NW_015547633.1:223975-226391 GCF_001515605.1 Sinocyclocheilus anshuiensis
TCTTTATGAATGAGTCACTGAATCATTGACTCACTTGATTCATTCAGACAGCTTATTCATTCAGAAATAAAGCAAGTGACTCTTTATGAATTAATCAATGAATCACTGAGTCACATGATTTGTTCAAATGCCCGATTTATTCAGAAACTAAGCAAGTACCTGTCTTGAACTAGTCGCTAAATCATTGATTCACTCGATTCATTCAAATGGCTAAATCATTGAGAAACTGAGCAAGTGACAATCTTTATGAATGAGTCACTGAATCATTGACTCACTTGATTCATTCAGACAGCTTATTCATTCGGAAATAAAGCAAGTGACTCTTTATGAATTAATCAATGAATCACTGAGTCACATGATTTGTTCAAATGCCCGATTTATTCAGAAACTAAGCAAGTACCTGTCTTGAACTAGTCGCTAAATCATTGATTCACTCGATTCATTCAAATGGCTAAATCATTGAGAAACTGAGCAAGTGACAATCTTTATGAATGAGTCACTGAATCATTGACTCACTTGATTCATTCAGACAGCTTATTCATTCGGAAATGAAGCAAGTGATTCTTTATGAATGAGTCGTTGAATCACTGACTCGCTTAATTTATTCAAACTGCTAAATCATTTAGAAACTGAGCAAGTGACTGTCTTTATGAATGAGTCACTGAATCATTGACTCACTTGATTCATTCAGACAGCTTATTCATTCAGAAATAAAGCAAGTGACTCTTTATGAATTAATCAATGAATCACTGAGTCACATGATTTGTTCAAATGCCCGATTTATTCAGAAACTAAGCAAGTACCTGTCTTGAACTAGTCACTAAATCATTGATTCACTCGATTTGTTCAAATATGTGGATTCATTCACTAATGAATCACCACTGTGTTGATCAGAGATGCTCAACAGTTCTGCTGTGTGTGTGTGTGTGTGTGTGTGTGTGTGTGTGTGTGTGAGTGTGTGTGAACAGAACTTCTGCAGTTGTGTGTGTGTGTGTGTGTGTGTGTGTGTGTGTGTCAACAGAACTTCTGCAGTCGTGCGGCTCTTGAGGCTCAGGGTTCGTGTCTCAACAACAAATACTCTGAAGGATACCCAGGAAAAAGGTGTGTGTGTGTGTATTTTTTGTTTATTCATTTATTCAAAAATGCATTTAAAAACACCATTTCATAGTTTTTGAGTAAAATGGATTTTAGTTACTTTAAATCCAGCTGAAGAGTCTGTACACTCTTAAAAATAAAGGTTATTTATTGGCATGAATGAATTCTATGAAGAACCTTGAACATCCATTAAAGAAAAGGTTCTTTAGATTTTTAAAATGTTCTTCAAAACGGTTCTTTTAGGAATTGTTCACTGAAAGGTTCTTTTGGGAACCAAAAATGGTTCTTCTGCAAAAACACCATTTTGGAACCTTTATTTTTAAGAGTGTATAAAACACTGTGGCAGAAATCACACATTCACATGCTGAAAAATGATGTTCCTCATGCTTCAGTTTTTGCTGGAAATGGTGAAGTGATTTTTATATGAAGCCATCGTGAATCCTGATTGAGGATTGGAGATTAAGATTTAGATGTTCAGGAACCAAAACAAATGTTTTACACATTTTTAAAAGGATTTTCATGAGGAAAATAATTTATTTTGCAAATCCTTATTTAATTATTTATTAATTCATTCATTTATTATTTTCTTCTTTTTTATTTTTGTTTAGTTTTATTTGTACTTTTTAGAATTTTTTTGTATTTACATTTTTGTTTTTAATTTATCTATTTTATTTATTTGTATTTATTTGTATGTATTCATTTGTTCAGTCATTCAATTTTGTTTTTTAATTTATCTTTTATTTCTTTTATTTGTATTTATTGTTATTTTTATCATTTTATGTACTTTTACTTATTTATTAATAATTTGTTTTTTATATATTTTTTTCACTTTATTTCTATTTAATTTGTCTGTTGTATGTATTATTTTTATTTGTATTTATTGTTATTTTTATAATTTTGTTTACTTATTCTACTTATTTATAATTCATTTGTTTTTTTATATTTTTGTTTACTTTTTTTTTATTGTATGTATTTTTATCTGTATGTATTGCTATTTTTGTCATTTTATTTACTTATTTATAATTAATTTTTTTATATTTTGTTAACTATTTTTATTTAATTTGTCTATTGTATGTATTATTTTTATTTATTTATATGTATTGTTATTTTTATCATTTTATTTACTACTTTTACTTATTTATTTATAATTCAATTGTTTTTTTATATTTTGTTAACGTCTTTATTTTTAATTTGTCTATTTTATGTATTATTTTTATTTGTATGTTTTAATGTATTTATGTATTTTTGCTGGTTATGAGACTGATGGTTGGTAAGTTGATTGGATCACAGTAGTCTGATGCAGTTCTTTTATTTTTTTGCG
>NW_015547633.1:226402-226815 GCF_001515605.1 Sinocyclocheilus anshuiensis
GTACTGGTGTAAACACCTTAATGGCTAACAGTCTCTCTCTCTCTCAGCCTAAATCCGGTCTGATAGACTATGATCAGATGGAGTTGACTGCGAGACTCTTCAGACCCAAACTCATCATCGCCGGCACCAGCGCTTACGCTCGCCTCATCGACTACAGCCGCATCAAGAAGGTCTGAATCTCTCTTTCATTTCAGATTATTCAATGTCTTTATTGGAATGATAAATCATTTTGCTAATTTTAATTGGTGTACTTAAAGCATTAGAGCATTAGCTGCATACAAATAAACATACATAAATTAAAGGAATAGTTCACCCAAAAATGTGCTCACCCTCAGGCCGACTGAGATCAGGATGAGTTTGTTTCTTCATCAGGTTTGTAGAAATGTAGCATTGCATCAGTGTCTCAGCAATGG
>NW_015547633.1:227357-237861 GCF_001515605.1 Sinocyclocheilus anshuiensis
GAGAAGACAAAAGCTGAAACAAATCCAGCATTAAAACGTTTCAACTAAAATACTATAGAGTTCATAATCCATAATAACACTTCCTCCAGTGAAAAAGTGCATCTGCTGTTGTCTCTCTCATCAAAATCCAGCCACATATTAGTTTAGAGCTGTTTAAACGCTGCTTGATCTGTGCAGATTTCTCTCCTGATTCAGACCAGAACACTTTTTCACTGGAGGAAGAGTTATTATGGATTATGAACTCTATGGTGCTTGAGTTAAAAAGGTCTTAATGCTGGATTAGTTTCAGCTTTTGTCTTCTCCAGATGTTAACTGATGGACTGGAGTGCTGTGGATTACTTGTGGATTATTGTGATGTTTTTATCAGCTGTTTGGACTCTCATTCTGACGGCACCCATTCACTGCAGAGCATCCATTGCTGAGACACTGATGCAATGCTACATTTCTACAAATCTGATGAAGAAACAAACTCATCCTAATCTTAGAAGGTCTGAGGGTGAGCACATTTTTAGCAAATCTTAATTTTTGGGTAAAATATTGCTTTAAGGAAAATAAAGATCATATTTAAATGTTTATTCTATGGCTATATTTAAAAGACTTCCTCTGAAGTGCATTTATGGAATCTAATCTAAGCTAAATTAGATTTTAGGGTGTTGTTTGATGTTTGGTTTTAAAGTTAAGTATTGAAGTGTTTTTACTTTGATAAATCATTTGCATTTAAAACTATGCTAAATGAAAATATTGCAAACGTACGTTAAGATAAAAACACGGAACGATTTTTTTTCTCTCTGTTTATTTTTGCTGTCTCGACTGCTCTCTTTATTCACACACACTCGTCTGTCTCTCTGACACATTTGTGTTTAACTGCTCAAGCCTGACGCCTCAGAGATGACAAACACACTCACTGATCCTGACGCTTTCTGCTCACAGTACAGTGAACACACACACACACACACAGACACACACACACACAGAGAGAAACACACAGAAACACACACTCACACACACTCACACACACTCACTCACTGCAGTGTCGCTGTCAGCTTTTAATCACATCTTCTTTCATACACACACAAACAGGAGTAAGTATCATGATGATTGTTCTCATTAACACTGATGAAATGATGTTTAAACATGCTTGATGGACAGTCAAATACCCATAATCACATTCAGCTCTCCCTCAGTTCATGCCAACTCTCCGAACCCTAGTGAGTGCCCTACATAGACAGCATGAGAAGGCTCAAACATCATGCCTCCCAAAATGAAATGCATGCATTATTCACTTTGTCATGTGCTGCCTATGTAGGGCACTCGCTAGGGTTCGAGCAGAGCTGGTGTCTGTCTCTGAGAGCTTCTTTCCTCATATTTTGTGCGGCGCTTCAGGTTTTCTGCTGCAGGCTGAGATTGTGTGTGTTTCATGTTTGTTGATCGAATTCACTGTGGCCTGATTTTACTGCAAGATAAACACAAGGTCAGCAGCACACACACACACACAATCAAACATACACATTCTCTCTCACACACACACACACCCTCTCTCACACGCACACACCCTTAAACACACACTCGCTCTCACACACACCCACACACTCTCTCTCACACACACACACACACACACAAACACACACCCTTAAACAAACACACACTCTCTCACACGCACACACCCTTAAACAAACACACACTCACACACACGCACACACCCTTAAACAAACACACTCTCTCACACACACACACACACACCCTTAAACAAACACACGCTCTCACATACACACACACACACTCACACACACCCTTAAACAAAAACACTCTCTCACACACACACACACACACCCTTAAACAAACACGCACTCTCACACACACTCACACACCCTTAAACAAACACGGACTCTCACACACACTCACGCACTCTCACACACACACACCCTTAAACAAACACACACTCTCACACACCCTTAAACAAACACGCACTCTCACTCACACACACACACACACACACACACACACACACTCCACAACAGATAAAGAGTATCCGTGTGCATAACATTATCAGTGTATAATCAGCAGGAGATTATATTTACCCTGAGAGCGTGGCGTAATGCTCAGAAGTGTTAGCGAAGCGCCTGCAGTATCTGGGTCTCGTTCCCCGGAGAAGCGCGCGGATCTCATCAGGTCACTCTCCGATGGGCCGATAACGGGAGCGCTTTGATTGTGATGTTTGCTGCGAGCGCCGCGGATCTCAGCTTCTAAACGCTTTCATAATCTACTCTGAGCTCTCTATTACTCTGGTCTCTGTCTCCGAGCAGCTGTGCACCGAGCTGAATGCGTACATGCTGGCGGACATGGCTCACATCAGCGGACTGGTAGCAGGCAAAGCCATTCCCTCGCCGTTCCAACACGCCGACCTCGTCACCACAACCACACACAAATCACTGCGAGGATCCAGGTACACCTCAACCAGAGACCAGTGGCTCTTCTGTGATCCATTTCTCAAAGCCTGTGTGCAGTACTAGTGTACCGCCAGTGTTTAGTGCACAAACCATTCATTCTTTGAAAGAAATTAATACTTTTATTCATTAAGGATGCAGTAAATTGATTAAAAGTGACAGTCAAATAAATGCTGTTCTTTTGAACTTTCTATTCATCTGTGAATCCTGAAAAATAAAATGCATCACGGTTTCCACAAAAATATTGTGCAGCACAACTGTTTTCAACATTGATAATAATCAGAAATGTTTCTTGAGCAGCAAATCAGCATATTAGAATGATTTCTGAAGATCATGTGACACTGAAGACTGGAGTAATGATGCTGAAAATTCAGCTGTGCATCACAGAAATAAATTACAGTTTAACACATATTCACATAGAAAACAGTTGTTTTAAACTGTAATAATATTTCACATTTTTAGTGTATTTTTGATTAAATAAATGCAGCCTTGGTGAGCAAAAGCAGATTTTAAAAAAAGCCTTACTGCCCCTAAACTTTTGACTGGTAGTGTAACAAAACTTGCAGTAAGTTGCATTGTAAGTAAGTTGTTAAATTGTTACACTGTCAAATGGCAACATTAAAATAAATAAAATGGTTATTTTGAATTTTATTTTATTTTTTCCAGTTTTGTGTAAAAATGTCATAACATTGGCGGTCTGATCAAATAAGAAAAAAAAAACATCAAAATCGCAGCAGATTACGGTAGCCGAAGGTCAGTTTTAGCACATTGCATTGTGGGATCTCATGCAATATGCTCTGCACATTTTTAGAAAATATAGTAGATGATCTGGATGTTGCATGCATGCAGAACATAATGTGCGCAGTACACATACTGCATACTAGAGTAAAGCTGTTTTTCTGGTGATCTCCATCATTAACCGTTTCTCCGCCTCCTCGGCTCTGGCTCCTCCCTCAGGGCGGGGCTTATCTTCTACCGGAAGGGCGTGCGCTCGCTGGATAAGAAGGGCAAAGAGGTCATGTACGACTTGGAGGAGAAGGTCAACTTCTCTGTGTTCCCTTCGCTTCAAGGCGGCCCGCATAATCACGCCATCGCCGGCGTCGCTGTGGCTCTCAAACAGGTCCTGCTTTGCTTTCACTTCCAGATTATTAGTCTTTCTGCTAGTGCTTAACCCATATGCTGATATCATAGAGAGCAGGGTGGCAAATAATAAACTGATATATGTGATATCACACTATTTGAATTAAATACACATGCATAACGATTTCTGAAATTAAATGTATATTTATTTTACATATTTACAAAATTATATATTTTCATTTAGTACTGGACTTTAGAAGCTAAATAAATACATGTTTTCCAGAAGACAAAATAAGTAAATAATTTACCCTGATCATCCAATTAAAAAAGTTTACACCCCCCAGCTCTTAATGCATCGTGTTGCCTTCTTGAGCATCAGTACATGTTTTCACCTTTTGTAATAATTATGCATGAGTGATGATGGAAAAGATGGATTTCAAAATCATAGTCAATGTTGGAAAGTGGTCAAATATGCAGAAGATGCTGGAAAACCAAAGAATGTGCAGGAGCTGGGGGATTTTTCTGAAGAACAGCAGGCAGTTGAACTGTTCAGGACTCATGAACAACTATCACAAAACATAAAAACAGTCGTGGATCATCCAGGAAACGACACACAGTATTAAGATTCAAGGGTATGTAAACTTTTGAACGGGGTCATTTTTATAAATTCAGTTATTATTTTGTCTTGTGGAGTATATGTAAACATATGTTATGTGAAATAGCTTATTCAGGACAGTACTAAATAAAAAATAACATGCACTTATCATGATCCCTCTTATTTTGTTTCAATTATTAACATTTTGCACATTCTGCAAGGGGTGTGTAAACTTATGAGCACAGCTGTATCTGTCGATCACAACTTTCTACTTTGATTCCCACTGTTTATTAGCGGTTCATACGTTGAATTAATATCCTGCAGTTCCGTATGCAGCATCATCTGCGTCCTGAATCATCTCCTATTCTCTCTCATCTTCTCCTGAACAATGGCTGGTGCACTTGGGAGCTCATTTATGATTTTTGATAATTGATAGCTCTTCATTCGGTCTCTCTTCAGGCCACGACGCCCATGTTTTGTGAATACATCGCTCAGGTTCTGAAGAACTCGAAGGCCATGGCCGAGGCGCTGCTGAAGAAGGGCTACACGCTGGTCTCTGGTGGGTTTTTCACTCGCGTCTCGTCTGTTTCTGCGCTGTAGGTTTTCTCTTCAGTGTTTGTCTGGGAATGAGACGACGCCACTGGATTCTCCGGGAAGATGAAGTTAGTTTTCCTGCGTTTTATCAGTGTGTGCTGCAGGAGTGAGACTCAAACCTCTACACTGCAAAAAAGGCTTAACTTAATTAGTATTTTGGTCTTATTTTTAGTCAGAATATCTAACAGTTCTTAAATTAAGATGCATTTACTTGTTAAGCAAAACAACATATTTAGTCTTGTTTCTAAGGGAACAAAACTAAATTAAGTGCATTTTGTTTAAAACAAGTAAAATTATCTTCCAGTGGGGTAAGTAAAATATTCTTAAAACAAGAGAATTTTACTTACAACACTGGCGATTGATCGCCTTCTGCTAATTCACGCCTGCACACTAGGTGGCGCCGACCAGCAATGCATTTTTACTCCGATATGCATCTCATTTATGGATTTAACATCGTCCACTGCTCAATACACAGCATTAAATATAGATAAATAAAGTTTGGTTCTATGCCAGAAACACAAACTATCACTCCAGATCACATAATTCAATGGAGAATTCAGAAATGATATTAAGAACATGTGAGAATAAATCTGTTCTCAGATACCAAAGATAACAGGAACTAAGAATCAACTCTCTTCTCTCTACCGGGATACTCTTCTTCGGTGTTTGTTTACACTGGTTTTCGCAACAGCAGCTGCTCCGGTCACGTGATCTAAGCTCAAATCTGATTGGACGGCCCGTTTCATCGCGGAGCGACGGGGAAAAATTCGACACACAGGACGAAAAAAAAAATCTCAGAATTTTCGCTTTCAGTGTGAAAAGCCCTTAAAAAAGGGGCAAGTTTCTCTTGTTTGTTTTTTTTTAAACAAGACAAAAATACTAAGTAACATAAGCCTTTTTTTGCAGTGTACGATTGAAGATCTTAATGAACTAATTAACTAAAGGAGGTGATTATAGTGTATATACAGTATTAGTGAATAGTCCTGTTAATGATTCAGTGTTTGTTGTGTGGATTGAAGTGGTAGAAAACATCTTCATAACACACTGATACTTGAAAGACCTTCAGACGCATGAACATCTACTAACACATGAGATCTGGTGCTTCTTTAAGCGTCATCCAATCATATAATCATGCAGACGGCCTCATGGACCTTAAAAACATGAACAGAAGGAAATACAACCCGGATCACAGTAAAAACACGTGGCAAGGATAGACGGGGTTTGCGGGGAATCATCAGATGAGCACATCATCAGCGTTTTTAAAAACATTTAAAGGATGTTTTTCAGGGTTTCTGTGGGTCTTAATTCACCTTTCAGCAGATTAAAACCTAAAAAGGTCTTAAATGAGAGCAGAAAATCTGAAAATCATAGTTATTGTAGTCAAAATCATAGTTATTAATCATAGTATCAGTGTTGGGGAAAGTTACTTTTAAAAGTAATGCATTACAATATTGCGTTACTTCCTAAAAAAGTAACTAATTATGTTACTTAGTTACTTTTTATTGAAAGTAATGCATTACAATATTGCGTTACTTCCTAAAAAAGTAACTAATTATGTTACTTAGTTACTTTTTATTGAAAGTAATGCATTACGTTATTTTTGCGTTACTTTTTACATCTGGGCTGGACTTGCTTGTTTGCTTTTAATATAAAAAGTTCTATTTTTGGCAAATGTAAAAGCCCTTTCACACCAAAAGCCTCAGGCTGAAGGAAAAGTAAATTCACGTCGCATATTTAATTATTGCAACTTTGCGTCATATTCTCATTTTGAGTGAGTGAGATGAATTAATGCATGTTCACATTTATTGTAGAACTAAAGTAACATCTTACTCCTGATTTCTCTCAACATGGGGACAGGAGAGCTGTCAATCAATAAATGGGAAAAAAAGTAACTGGCGTTACTTATTTGAAAAAGTAATGCGTTACTTTACTAGTTACTTGGAAAAAAGTAATCTGATTACGTAACTCGCGTTACTTGTAATGTGTTACCCCAACACTGGTTATGATATTTAATGTTGCATGAACTGCAAAAAAAGAGGAATCTCTTCCTCAGTATTTTTGTTTTCAGTGCAAATATCTAAACGTCCTTAAAACGCATTTGATTGAAATGCACCATGTACAGTAGATAAGAAGTCTAACAAATTGATCAAAATTAAGTGAGTTTTGTTTGTTTTTTTTTAAAACAAGAACAAATATCTGTCGATGAGGAATGAAAACTTGTTTTCTCTTTGAATTAAGTTGATTTTTCTGATTGCATTGGCAGGTATTTGTTCTTGTTTCAATTATAAACTTACTTCATTTTGTTCAATGTATCATAAAACAAGACTTAAGTCATTTTTTTCCCCAGTAAATGTATCTTGATTTAAGAATCTAAGAAATCTCAAGACTGAGGAAAAATTAAATTTTTTGAAGTGTGATCAGAAGGAACAGTAAAAGTTATTTCAATAATCTAGCAGAGCTATTCAAGCCATAAGCTATTTATTTTTCTAAATTAATTGTTGGAAGTTGTATTTTCAAATGTTGAAGTGTTGCTAAAGCAACTCAATTTACTCACTACATTTACATTTAGAGAACATATTAAAGTATTTTCACTTCAACTGTCTACTTAAGGTCTCTTAAATGTCTTACGTTTATCTTGGTGAAACCTGTTTTTTTTCACTGAACTATTTTAAGTCTCTATTTTGATGTCTAGTGTAAAATACTGTATGTGTGATGCAGAAGCGGTTCTGTTCTGAGACTTGGAGATGTCTTGGTTTGACCACGAGGAGGAAACACACGTGACACAAAGCAGGGTTTTATAGTTAACTAAAGCTAAAACCATAAAAGAAAAAAAAAAATGTTACATAAAATAAATTTAGCAACAATTTACAATGAGGTCTCATTTGTTAGCATTAGTTCATGCATTAACTAACATGAAGTAACAATGAAAAAATAAGCATTTATTAATCTCTGTTAATGGTTTTCATTTTAAAGTTTTTTTTTATTTTTTTATTTAACCAGATAAGTCAGTTGAGAACCAGTTCTCATTTACAATGACGACCTGGCCAAGTGGCAGCATAAAAAGCAGATACAAAACAATAAAGACAAACAATTACAAATAACACTTATAAACAGCAACATATAAGAACAAGCAAATAACTAAAAACAAGTACAATGATATTGTACTATTAACGGAATTGAGGTTTTAAAGGAAGAGAGCGGAATGAATGAACTAAGCTTTAAGAAAACTGAAAGGAGTCACAACCAAAGGAGGTATGCGGAAATTAATAAAAGTACTAGAGCGCAGATTACAACTTGTATTATGAATATTAAGAAGTGACTGTAAATATAGCGGAGTTTTCCCAATAAGAGTTTTGAGTTTTTGAAGCAGACCTATAAACTACATCACCATAATCCAAAATTGGGAGCGCTGTAATTTTAACCGGAAGATGTTTTGAAGAATTTGTAAAAGAAGATTTGTTCCGATAAAGAAAACCAATACGAGTTTTAACCTTATGTGAGTTTCAAATGACAGTTTGCCATCGAGCCAAATACCCGAGATATTTGTAGCATTCAACATAATCGATCTCAGAGCCATCCAATGAGAAAATTTTAGGCGGAAACTCAACATGTGGTAGATTTCTGTGAAAAAAACATACATTTTGTTTTATTTGTATTTAAAACTAAATGAAGACTAATTGCGAGTAAAACGGGCCTGCAATAAAGAGAGTGCAGTAGTCAGGGAAGAACTAAATGTATAAATAATAGTGTCATCAGCATATAAATGTACTTGAGAATCACCTGCGGCAAGGGCAATGTCATTAACATAAATATGAAAAAGTATTGGTCCCAATACACTTCCTTGTGGGACCCCTTTAGATAGGGGCGGGGGATCTGACAGAAGCCCCTCCACCGTCACTGATTGTAAACAGTAACTCTTGAACCAGGCCAGACAGCTCTCAGAGAGTCCTGTACCTCTTAATATTTCATGGTCCACAGAGTCAAAAGCCTTTGCCAGATCAACGAATGCAGCTACACCTTAAGTGTAGCCGTGATACAGCTATGCCCGGATCTGGATGAAGCACATTATAAGTCTCCAAGTGGTGCATAAGCTGCTCGTTAACCAACGTCTCTAGTATTTTAGAGAGACAGGGCAAAATGGAAATGGGTCTATAGCAATTTAAATCTGAGTTATCACCCCCTTTAAAAAGTGGGGTTACAGCAGCAGATTTCGAGTCCCTCAGAAAGACACCAGTTTGGAGAGAGAGATTAAAAATGTAAGCGATAGGCGATGCGATAATATGTGACCCTGGAGCACAAAACCAGTCATAAGGGTAAATTTTTTTAAATTTAGAATCTGGAATCTGAGGGTGCAAAAAAATCTAAATATTGAAAAAATCACCTTTAAAGTTGTCCAAATGAAGTTCTTAGCAATGCATATCACTAATAAAAAATGTAGTTTTGATATAATTATGGTAGGAAATTTACAAAATATCTTCATGGATCATGATCTTTACTTAATATCCTAATGATTTTTGGCATAAAAGAAAAATCAATAATTTTGACCCATACAATGTATTGTTGGCTATTGCTACAAATATACCCCAGCGACTTAAGACTGCTTTTGTGCTCCAGGGACACATATAAGCTGCTTTCTTTAAAAATAATGGATCTAATTCATCCAATCCAGCAGATTTATGAATATCCAGGTTGAGCAATTCCCCAAGTACCTCGGTCTCGTGTATCGACCGAAAAGAGAAGGAGGGGGGACCTAAGGCAGGTGAATGAATAACAGATGCCAGGTTGACAGGAGAACAATTAGAAGTACCAGAACTATTCTCGTAGGCACAGCCAGCATTGACAAAATCTCTGTTGAATTGATCCACAATTTGTGATAACAACGCCATCATATTTAATTACACTGGGCAAACAGTAAGAAATGTTTTCGTTTTCCATTGTTTTGATGGTATTACAAAATTTTCAAAATATTAAGAAAAACTATAATAGTATCTCAAGGATTTTAAAATAACACTGACATAAATTCTAGTACATTTAATTTTTTTAAATGAAAATGTGAAACATTTGGCTAGATTTACAATGTTAATAACTGTGGAAACGTGTCATTACAGTCTGTGATAAGGATTCATTCATGTTCCTGCTCTTAATTTGAGTTTTTCATCAACAACTTTATTCTAAAGAAATTATGTAAGAAAAAAAAACTGGAAAAAAAATAAAAAATTAATCATGACTTTTTCCTCACAATTTCGAAACAAAAAAGTCAGAATTGCGAGGAAAAAAGTCAGAATTGTGACAAATTTAGAATGGCAAAATGTAAACTCAGAATTCAGATCTCGTTCTATGTAATTTGGCAGTAGAATTGGCTGTGAATGGTTGTTCATGTTGATTTAATGCATAATAGCCTCATAATCAAAAACTGTAATATCTGGGAACTGGACATTTGTTGAAGTGACCATAGATCTTTATGCAGACGGACTCGTTTGAGTGAAGATCAGTGTTGTGTGTGTTTGTTCAGGAGGAACTGATAATCATCTGGTTCTGGTGGATCTGAGGCCTCAGGGGATGGACGGAGCGCGGGCCGAGCGTGTTCTGGAGCTGCTGTCCATCACAGCCAACAAGAACACCTGCCCTGGAGACAAGAGCGCACTGACCCCCGGCGGCCTGAGACTCGGTGAGAAACACACACACACACCGTACATGCTCAAACACACACCGTACATGCTCAAACACACACACACATACCGTACATGCTCGAACACACACACACACATACTCACACACACACACACACACA
>NW_015547633.1:250779-252290 GCF_001515605.1 Sinocyclocheilus anshuiensis
CACAAAACCAGTCATAAGGGTAAATTTTTTTAAATTGAGAATCTGGAATCTGAGGGTGCAAAAAAATCTAAATATTGAAAAAATCACCTTTAAAGTTGTCCAAATGAAGTTCTTAGCAATGCATATCACTAATAAAAAATGTAGTTTTGATATAATTATGGTAGGAAATTTACAAAATATCTTCATGGATCATGATCTTTACTTAATATCCTAATGATTTTTGGCATAAAAGAAAAATCAATAATTTTGACCCATACAATGTATTGTTGGCTATTGCTACAAATATACCCCAGCGACTTAAGACTGCTTTTGTGCTCCAGGGACACATATAAGCTGCTTTCTTTAAAAATAATGGATCTAATTCATCCAATCCAGCAGATTTATGAATATCCAGGTTGAGCAATTCCCCAAGTACCTCGGTCTCGTGTATCGACCGAAAAGAGAAGGAGGGGGGACCTAAGGCAGGTGAATGAATAACAGATGCCAGGTTGACAGGAGAACAATTAGAAGTACCAGAACTATTCTCGTAGGCACAGCCAGCATTGACAAAATCTCTGTTGAATTGATCCACAATTTGTGATAACAACGCCATCATATTTAATTACACTGGGCAAACAGTAAGAAATGTTTTCGTTTTCCATTGTTTTGATGGTATTACAAAATTTTCAAAATATTAAGAAAAACTATAATAGTATCTCAAGGATTTTAAAATAACACTGACATAAATTCTAGTACATTTAATTTTTTTAAATGAAAATGTGAAACATTTGGCTAGATTTACAATGTTAATAACTGTGGAAACGTGTCATTACAGTCTGTGATAAGGATTCATTCATGTTCCTGCTCTTAATTTGAGTTTTTCATCAACAACTTTATTCTAAAGAAATTATGTAAGAAAAAAAAACTGGAAAAAAAATAAAAAATTAATCATGACTTTTTCCTCACAATTTCGAAACAAAAAAGTCAGAATTGCGAGGAAAAAAGTCAGAATTGTGACAAATTTAGAATGGCAAAATGTAAACTCAGAATTCAGATCTCGTTCTATGTAATTTGGCAGTAGAATTGGCTGTGAATGGTTGTTCATGTTGATTTAATGCATAATAGCCTCATAATCAAAAACTGTAATATCTGGGAACTGGACATTTGTTGAAGTGACCATAGATCTTTATGCAGACGGACTCGTTTGAGTGAAGATCAGTGTTGTGTGTGTTTGTTCAGGAGGAACTGATAATCATCTGGTTCTGGTGGATCTGAGGCCTCAGGGGATGGACGGAGCGCGGGCCGAGCGTGTTCTGGAGCTGCTGTCCATCACAGCCAACAAGAACACCTGCCCTGGAGACAAGAGCGCACTGACCCCCGGCGGCCTGAGACTCGGTGAGAAACACACACACACACCGTACATGCTCAAACACACACCGTACATGCTCAAACACACACACACATACCGTACATGCTCGAACACACACACACACATACTCACACACACACACACACACACCATACATCCTCCA
>NW_015547633.1:252383-253849 GCF_001515605.1 Sinocyclocheilus anshuiensis
ACTCACTCACACACACACACACACATACACACACACACCGTACATGCTCAAACACACACACACTCAGACATACACACACATGCTCAAACACACACACACACACACACACACATACATACATACACACACACACCGTACATGCTCAAGCACACACTCACACACACACACACTCTCTCTCTCACACACACACACACTCTCTCTCTCACACACACACACACTCTCTCTCTCACACACACACACACTCTCTCTCTCACACACACACACACTCTCTCTCTCACACACACACACACTCTCTCTCTCACACACACACACACTCTCTCTCTCACACACACACACACTCACTCACTCACTCACACACTCACACACACCGTACATGCTCAAGCACACACTCACACACACACACACACAAACATGCACACACACACACACTCACTCACACAAACAAACATACATGCACACACACATGCACACGCACACACTCACACACACACACACTCACTCACACACACGTGTGTAACTGTAACTGACTTACAAAAATTTAAAAATAGTTTAAATCGAGAAACTGACTTACACTGTGTCAGAGTTACTCCATTCTTCCACCTAAAGCAAAGAGTTCATTTATTCTGTCTTTTCCTCAGTTTAATAATAGTTTGTGATGTTTATTATTCACTCTCGGTTATTTAAGGAGCAGAGCGAGTGTTTCTTCTGGTGCTAGTTTCCTCATTATAGTTGTACAGAAAGGCTCTCTCATGTCCCATCAGCCGGTTCGAGGTGAATCCAAATCACTTTTATTGAAAAAAAACCGCAGCAGAACGAATGTTTGTCTCTTCGTCTGAAGTCTTGATGATTTGATCGCACTGAAACACTTTTAATGATGTTTTTGTGCGCTGGATATTATAATTATTATCAGTGAACGTGTGTGTATCAGCTGCACACCGGACACGCTTCACTTCGACGCACATGTTGTTGTTGTTGTGCTTCCGTTCTGTTCTTATCACGTCTAAAGCAGCTGCAGATCAGTTTATGACTCAGTCTCACCTGGATCAGGAGTAAATGACTGTGACAGACGATTGAGAGACGACTGCTGTTAAACTCTTTAAACAGCAAAACTCACTCTGTTTGCTTTAACGGACCGTTTGCACATTTCTGGGGTTCTCAGAAACAGAAGTTTGATTGATTGGATAAACCTCTTTTTAGAGGTTTATCCAATAAACCTCACACATGCACACACACACACTCTCTCTCACTCACTCAAACGCACACACTCACTCAAACACACATATACACACACACACACACACATGCACACACACACACACACACATGCACACACACACTCACTCACTCACACACCCACCCACTCACTCACTCACTCACTCACACACACACACACACATACACACACACACCGTACATGCTCAAACACACACACACACACACACAGACATACACACACATCCACAAAC